>NC_050592.1:735000-762500 GCF_013368585.1 Megalops cyprinoides
GTCACACAGAGAGACAGAGGATCAAAGGATTGCGGGACAGGATGCTCCATCAGAACGAGTGGAGTGGACAGGAGGGAGGGGGAGGCGGGGGGGTACACTTCCTCTCTGGAGAGAGGTCTGCGTATGCTGTCAATGTTGTATGTAGATGTGTATGATGATATATTTATTGGATCACTACAGTGTTTAACAAGGAGCTCAGCAAATCTGAAAACATTGCGAAAGTCCCTGTGTGGGGTGTTATGTGACACAGCACCTGTGTCTGTGGAAATGGCCCGCGGATTAGCTGGGTGCTTGCAGGCGTAGTGGCAGGTGGCGGCGGGCCTGGAGGCGTGTGTTTACAGCTGGGTGGTGGTGTGCAGGGCCGGCTTTGTGCTGTGAAGGACAGACGGACACAGGGACAGGTCTGAAGGCTGGACCGCTTTGTTTTCCCTGCAGAAATATGCTCTCTTCATTCATAAGGTCACTGACGGATGCCTCGCGTATCTGATGAGTGTCGGTATTTTTGCGCTGCAGCTGAGAATGAAAAGGCGAAGCTTCTTTGCTGGAGTCTGTTCAGACAGCCGAGGGAGGCAGCGTGTGGACCGCCCGGGTGCAGCACAGACCTAAACACTGTGGGGGGAGAGGGGGGGTTACAGGGAGAGAGGGGGGGAGAGAGGGAGAGGGAGAGAGGGGGGGAGAGAGAGGGAGAGGGAGAGAGAGGGAGAGGGAGAGGGAGGGAGAGGGAGAGGGAGAGGGAGAGGGGGGTACAGGGGGAGAGAGAGGGAGAGGGAGGGTGAGGGAGGGGGAGAGAGGGGGGGAGAGAGAGGGAGAGAGAGAGAGGGGGGGGAGAGAGAGAGAGGGGGGTACAGGGGGAGAGAGAGGGAGAGGGAGGGGGAGAGAGGGGGGGAGAGAGAGGGAGAGGGGTAGAGGTACAGGCAAGGCAGAGAGAGCGGTAGAGACAGGGAGAGGTAGAGTGGTAGAGAGTGAGAGGGGTAGAGGTACAGGGAGAGTGTAGAATCGGGCTTAGCAGAGCACACAGATGGACAGGTAGGTGACAGGTTGAAGGAGAGGAGGAAGGGATAAGCTCTCAGATGAATCGGCATGAAGAGGCTTGTGCATGTTTCTCATTTCTATGTTAATGAGGGCGGAGTGTGCTGGAGAGTACCTGCAATGCCGTCTGCTTTTAAACACTAAGCAATATCAATGTGTGTGGCGTCCGAGAGCGTCTTTCAGGGCCCGGGAGCTTGGCTTTTCATGCTCATGAATATCAACCATGGTGTTAGTTCAACATATATTCGACACCCTAAGGGTGCTATCAGGGGTCAGAGAGCCAAGACTGCAGTCTATCAGCGAGGAGAGTTTGGTATTCCACGGGAGATCATGCAGAACTTATCTTTTGATGAAACTGCAGTAAAGGTTTTGATACATCAGGCTTGTAATATATTTTTGTTTGTACACACTGGTACTGATAAGCAACTCCCAGAGGCAGATAGATGCAGTGGGCAGTATACACAGCCAAGAGCCTTGGCCTGTTTGACCGTGCAGCTTTAGGATGTAATCAAAGGCTTCTGCTGACAATTTATCATTTTAATTCTTGTGTTGTAATTTTCCTCCGGCTCTGACCTCCACAGAGAAGGACGAGTCTGGGATGGACACAGAGGATGAGCTGAAGAGGTGAGTGGGGAGTTTTACCCCCTCGGTGTTTCTGCACAGCGATTCACTTCACAGGACACAGAGGCAGGAAGCCCTGGGGTGCGGGACAGAGAGCTGCCCTGTGTGGGAAAGGCACGTCTGTGAGACGTTTGGAGACCAGGCTTAGCAGATGCACTCCACACTGAGGAGCTCTGACAGCTACCTCTCTTACCTTGGGCTACCGACAGTCTGTTTCTCCCGAGTGGTGTGTGTGTGTGTGTGTGTGTGTGTGTGTGTCTGTCTGTCTGTCTGTCAGAGCACATGGAGACAGTCTGTTTCTCACGTCTGTCTGTCTGTCAGGGTGGAGGGTGAGAGCCGGCGGAGGAGAGGGGAGGAGGGAGGCGGAGTGGGTGGGGCCATTGATGATCCCTACGCGGGATCAACAGACGAGAACACAGACGTCGAGGCAGAGGAGGACAAACCCATCCCAGAGCTACCAGGTGTGTCTCTGTGCCAGGCGTGTGGGAGAGTCCTGCAGGTCTGCCTGCATTCCTGTGTGTGTGTGTGTCTCTGTGCTGATCGCTCTGACACTCTCTCTCTCTCTCACTCACTCTCTCTCTCCCCCCCTCCTCTCTCTCTCTCTCTCTCTCTCTCTCCCCCCTTCCTTTCTCTCTCTCTCTCACAACTTCATCTCTCTCTCTCTCCCTCTCTCACTCACTCTCTCTCTCCCCCCCTCCTCTCTTTCTCTCTCTCTCTCTCTCTCTTCCCCCCCTTTCACTCTCACTCCCCCCCCCGCCTCCTCTCTCTCTCTCTCTCTCTCTCTCAGACTTCCTGAGTGGAAAACGCTTCTTCCTGTATGGCAAGTTCCCGCAGAACGAGAGACGCCTGTTGCTACGATACATCACCGCCTTCAATGGGTGAGAGAGTGACTGACGTGAAGCAGCTTGTGTTTTAATCTGAATGAGCGAGGCCTTGAGAGCATCAGAGAGAAACGGGCTGTGTGACTCTGCTCTGTTTCAGTGCTGTGGAGGAGTACATGAGCGAGAAGGTGCAGTTTGTGCTCACCAGTGAAGGCTGGCACGACTCCTTTGAGGATGTGAGTGTGACCCTGTCCATCCGTCTGCCCTGTTCAGCCCCGGAGGCTGCTGGGGGCTCATTGCCGCGTGTGGTGGGGAGGGTGGGGTTTTGTGGTCACTGCACGATCCTCATGTTTTAAAGCATGGCTGTGAAACGGTCCCTGTGAATGCTGTGTTCGAGTGAGCGCCCCCTTATGTAAGCTTTTTTATTCTAATGGAATGGCGAACTGGAGCCTTCAGCTCGTGGTTTTAATGAGGCCTCATCCATCAGCGTGTTCTGAGGAGCGAAACATCGGGTCTGTGGCCTCATCATGAGCGTAACGGCACTCCCAGCATGCACCTGTGCAAGGCGAGGGTGAGGTCACTGTGTTAAATGCTGCTCTCATCGTAGCATTTAACGCACTGACATTAGCAATTCAGAGTGCCTCAGTCAAAGCGGGCCTTTCTGAAAAGACGAGGCTGTGACCCACTCACTGCCCTATTTCTGTTGCCGACTGAAGTCTGGCTGCACACAGGGCCCTGTTCCCCTGAGATCTCTCCCTCCGTCCCTCTCAGTCCTTCTCTCTCTCTGAAACGCTGGCCTCTTTCTCTCTCCTGTGCAGGCACTGATGGAGAATGGCAATCTGAGCTTTGTGAAGCCCTCCTGGATCTTCGCCATCAATGACCGCCAGAAGATGCTGCCCTACCAGCCTTACACTGTGGTGCCCTGAAAGAGAGAGACACACACACACACACAGACTCTCTCTCTCTCTCACACACACACACACACACACACACACACACATACACACACATACACACACACACACACACACTTAACTCTGGGGATTTAGTACTCCTGAGCACTGATCTAGAATCCGTTGACTTAACTCTTGACCATTTTATGCAGAAGGACAAAGCTGATCTTTGCCCAGTGTTTTGGGGTGCTGTTAATCTACAGCCGTGAGTTCAGCATCATAGGGTTGTGGGGTCAAGGCCCAAAGCTGCAGCAGCACATCTTGGTCAGAGCCTGGCCAGCACGTGGGAATGCTCACAGCCTGACGTCACAGGGATAACAAGCAATAACGCAATGACTACATTACTACACAGCGCTAAACCCGGGATCAGTGCAACCTTCTGTTTCCCCGGCAGCCGTAACCCAGGTGGAGGACAGGCCGATGGCTGCATGAGGTGCATGCACAGCAGGGCTGCTCCCCGCCACATCGCCTCGCTGTCCGTTACTGTGCCGCGCATCGGCACCGGCTCTAACTGCAGGAGCACACCGTCCCTGCAGCGCTCGGCTCCTTTCAGACTCACCTGTGTAACGGTCAGCTGTGCTGAGAGTCGAGCGGTTCAGCTGCACTGATGCTGTCCCAGCAGAGGGCTCAGAGGCTGTGTGTCTCTAGGAGCACCCGCACCCGAATGGCGGCTCGGAGTTCTTTTATTTGTTTTTATGTTTTTGAAAATTCCCCTCAGAGAAAAGTAAGTATTTGTTGGTTAGTCTCAGGTAATCTTGTGTAATTGATAGATCACAGTAGTGTCTTATTTTTATTTCTTTCTGATGGTATTAGTTGTGTTCCTTGTTTGAAATGTAAGAGGGATGATGTACGATGGGAAGGCCCCATAGCAGTGCATTCTCCTCCATCTTACGGTCACTTGCAGTTTGTTTGAAATGGTTCCGTGGGTCTGGCTGCCTCTCTGTACTAATATTGTTTGTTTTTATCAATGGTTTGTTTTGTGTGTATCTTTATATTCCTGTTTCTGATTAAAATAATTTTGAAATAAAACCAATGCTGTGTTGTTTTCCCCTGTCCAGTCTGGTCTCTGACCAGTTCTGGTTCTGGTTCTGGTTCTCGTGTTGATTGTCTCTCTCTCTAGCAGGAGGGGTGAGTTTCCCGTTAAACTGTGTTTTACGTCATACTGATGTCAAGTATTTTACTTGAGACCTGTTGCTGTCGTATCTCACACTGTCAAACCTACTGAGTCCTTTCATTGCAGATGTTTCAGTTCCACAGTATTAGTGTTCGTTCTGATTTTTATACATGCTAAAGGGGTGAGGTCTGACTGTAGGGGTCCCGGGTGGCTCATTTGGTCCCGGGTGGCTCATTTGTTAAGGTGCTCATCTTGAGTGCAGCCTGAGCCCTGTGGCCTGTGTCCTCTGACCACTCCGGGAGCCCACAGCGGCTAAGTGGCCTGATTTGGTCAGGCGTAGGGGTGCGAATGTCACCAGGGGTTTCTCTTTTCATGGCTCTGATGAAACCGGTGGGCTAAGGCCTATCCTCCAATAAGCATGCACGCTGCTGTAGTGCACTGTGGGACTTGTAGTTCAGTGAATAGTTGCCTGCATGCTTCTGTGTGGGAGGACTTTATTCCTCTTCCTGTGAACTTACCTCAGTGCTCCTGTGTGAGTGCTGAGCTCACAGTGAGACCAGCCGGATGTGAACTGGCTGTTCAAATTGTAATGGCTTGCAGGAGAGGGATAAAAAACATTAAATGAATAGTTCTAGGGTCTTTTAACATTTATGTTATTTTAGCAGATGCTCTTATCCAGAGCAACTTATTAACGTAATGTAAAAGCATCTGCTAAATAATGTTACATGAAAGGGGCATGGCTCTGTTCTGAGCTCCTGATTCTTTTATTGTGTTATATTTTACTGTGTGATTTTTGCATTGTTCAGTTCACCCTTTTCCACCTGAGTTGTCAGGCTTGTGTGACCGTGGCAACCTCTCAGGAGTTTGGGGTGAGGCAAATGCAGTCCCTCCAGTGTGCCTGCATGCATTCCAACCTCAGACTTTTTACACTACAAGTCCCATCATGCACCATTACTCATCAACGCTTGGGTGTGACACAGCGTGATGCAGGAACCCTGGCTGACCTTGCTGCCCTGATCTCCAGCAGAACGAAACAGCGGGGCGCAGTAAGCTTAGGGAACGAGAACCTTCTCTGGCCAAGCCACTGATTTTCTTTCTTCTTTTCTTCTGTTTCATTGAGTGAGATCAGAAAAAATCTCATTCGGATGTTTGTTTGTCCTTGACAGAGCAGAGAAAGAAGCTTCAGAGCTGCCTGCTGCACAGACAGTGAGGTGGCGGCGTGGAGGCGGAGCTCTCCCTGGCCCCTCCCTCCCCTAACCCCTAACCCCTAACCCTAAACCCTAACCCTAACCCCATCCAGCGACCCCTCCCCTATCTGCAGAAGAGCAAACCCATTTTGTTCAGCCCCTCAGTGCTCCCTGTCCCTGTCATCTGATGACACAGCGTGGGTCGAACCCGAGTCCTGAGCTCAGCTGCCTGCAGAGCAATTGCCTTTACCCCTGAGCTCCTCAGGAGTGAGGACATAGATGCAACTCACACCAGTGATTTTGTGTCTGACCAAACCTACTTAGAGGTCCTGTCACAAGGACTTATTCACAGCACTGTGCTCTTCCTCTTTTACAGTTAATTAGCTATTATTATTAACAAGTTTGAATTATTATTCATGCTGTCATGCTCAATTCCAAGTAAATGCATCTCTATTCATCCAGTTAATTATTGCTTTTTATTATAAATGTTACAGCCAACTGCAACATTGCTACAGAACTGTTTTAATAAGCGTTCTGTGTTAGCTCCTGCTAAGAGCTGCTAGCGGTGGCCAGTGTGGCCGCCCCGGTGTTCAGCATGCCGATAAGGCTGCTGCGAGCAGCACTCATCCCAGTGGCTGGAGAGGTGGGAGGGGACTGAGCGAGGGGGGGGGGGGGGGGGGAGGATGGAGAGGGGGACACTTCTCAGGCAGTACCCAGAGAGAGACAGACAGGCACTGGGTACTTTAGGAGTTACGAATCAGTCTGAGATGGTGAGGAAAAGGGGAATTTGAGAATACAGAGAGAAGACTGAGCTGAAAATCCTGTTTAAACTGAACAAATGAGAGGAGAATTAAGAGAAAGTTCATGTCTGTAGTATTTGAGAATATATAATATTGATGTTATTTGCTAGCGTGTTTCCATGTTAGGTGGTCGGACATGGAGCTGAGAGGCAGCGCAGCACACTGACGGTAAGTACTGCTCGCTTTTCTGTCATCCTGTCTGTCATTCTCCGCGTTTCATCAATATCTTTTTTATCTTAAATTCAGAGAAATCAGTCTCTCTCTTCTCTGCATATCTGCTAGGCACTGTCTGTGAAGCTCTGGAATTGTTTCCTGGTTTTTGCCTGGTCGTGTCCTCAGTGTGCTGTGAGTGTGACTGTGGTCTCTGGAGGATCAGCTGGTCTGGGTTTGGAGTTGGACCCAGGTCAGTTTGATCCTCCCTGGATGTGACATGTCCTCTCTCCCTCTGCTTTTCAGACTTTTATCTCCTCATCTTTTCCTTTTCATTTCTCTGTTTCTTTTGATGCTGTTGGTTTTGCTGTGATCCCCTCCAGAGGATTTAGGAAAGGACTGAAAAATCTTTAATTTATCTCCTCCTTATCTTTCTTCCATTTCTCACAGAGGTTATTTCATTAGCCACAGAATACAATTTTAATGAGAAATAAAAAATGAATAACCATTTTTTCCTTTTTTGATTGGAGCCCCACCTGTCTCTCTAGTGATGTTTGTCTGTGCTTGTATTTTCTGAGAGTGTGGCTGTCAGTCATGGCTGAATGTCTCTCACATCCACCTGGAGCAGAACTGAGCAGTTCCAAAAGATGAAATGAGAGTTGCTCTCATTTTTGTGCCATATGAGTTTTGGTATTTGGAAATGTGGTAATAATATTGTAATAATATTGTAATGATTAAATTAAATTAAGATTAAATTAAATGAACATCCAGCATATATGGATCGTTACGATAAGAGCAGAGAATGGCATTGGTTTATGCTGTTTACCATAAAAGAACATCTTCATCAGAAAACCAGGGACTTCAGTTTGAATGAGAGAAATGAGAGGAGAGGCATGTGAGAGATATTTACACACACGTGAGAGAGGGATGGGGTCCGTCACGCAGCAGCCCTGGCTTCTGAGGGTCTGTCTTCCGGCGCTGTGCATTAATTCATGTGCCCTGAGTTCCCACTCTTTCACACAGCCTGCTTTCTGATAAAGAATTCACTGAATTTCACAGAGGCCATGACAAATTTAAGTTTTTCATACAATGGCTAAAAACAGAAGTTAATCTCAAAAAGATATTGATGTTAAATCATATATATCCTTACATATCCTAATAATCTTTTAAATCTTTAAATCTTATATAGTCCTCCAACCTAGAAAAAGTTTTGGTAAAAAATTGGCGCAGTGACCCAATAAGATATCAAATAAACATCGATACATTGACTCTGATGTGCCACTGAACAGCAGTGCGGTGCTGTGTACGCTGCGGCCACGTCCTGCAGGCGTCTGCATGTTCAGACATTTACAGACTCAAAATTGTATGCTAGTTTATTTGGTGACATGATAATAAACATGTAAATTTGCTTTTCACTTGAACTGCATTAAATGTCTCAGGGACTGCTGACAAAATTGCCAACAGTGGTATAAACTGAAACTTTTATGTATCTTGAAAGGAAAAACGTAAAAATACAGGAGACAGATGGGAACAAAATTATGGACACGGAGCAATGGAAACAGAAAAATGGCTTGGTGTGGATGTATAAAATGAAGGGAGATGAGAACGAAAGGCAGTAAATGAGATGAAAGATGTGATGTGGCTTGTCTCTTTTAGACTGGAGAGGTGTAGGAGATAGAGAGGAAATGGAGTCCATGACGATAACCTTTTCAAAGCCATTCTCTATGCATAGACAATCAACTTCAGCTAGCTGTTTTTGAATTAGCATCTGCATTTACATAATTCGTTTTAATTAAGAGTGGCTTTAAGAGGCAATGGCACTGAAATGCAAACACATCAAGGTAATTTAAAATTTCTTTTCACTTTCTTTTAAATGTGCTCTGTATGTTTAATACGCTCTGATAAAAACGTGGAGCTCTGAACTTTAAATAAATGTGGTGTTTTGATAAGAAGAGAAATGAAAACAGCAGGAAAGCGGGAGAGGCTGCAGTAAAGTGTTTCCTGTGAATCTGCTGCTGATGTGGTGCCGCTTCACACAGTCTGCTTTCCTCCAGCGTTTGCTCTTTGATACCTGGGCGTCTTTTGTGTGAGGCTGGCTGTTCTGAGTCCCAGTGCCTCCAAAGGCAGCCCCAATAAGCACACAAGGTCAGGCGCTGAAGGCAGCCGGAGTCATTGGCAGATCTGATGTAGCGGAACGTCTGTTTTCTGCCCGCCGTTTCCCTCCTCGCTGAGGAAGTGCCGTTTCATTGTTTAACTCAACAGAACCGCTGCTCCTGAAAGCAATTTACTGCTAATATCAGAGACCGCGTGAACTGCAGCACGGAGTCAGTTCATACCTGGACATTTTCATTACAGCCTCATTCCAGAGCAGGTAACCCAATATCGCACTGATCAGAACGGGGGTGCAGGGGACAGCGTGGCGTTGAGTCTCTCCCTGCACTGAGTGAAAGCATTCATTTATAAGGCTGTAAGTGACAGAAATGGCGGTGAGAAAATTTCCGTCCTGCCGCCGCCTTCTGCCTCATGGATGAACCAAAGTGGGTGGAGCCTCATTAGCATAGGGATAAAACACTTCCTGGGAGAATCTGTGGTCAAATATAAGACATATTCAACCTAAAGGACAGTCAAGCTCTTGAAGAAAATTGTGTTAGTTGCCCAATAGGGGGGAGTCGTCCCATTTAATCAGGTATAAAATAAATTCCCCAGAGTAGTGCTGGGTAACTGTGCTGTAAGAGACTCTAAGCAGCCTCACACAGGTCCTGGATCAGTGCTATGGATCCCTGGCCACATACCACATTCAACTCTTTCAGCCAATTCTTGTTGGTGGCATTACACTTTGCGCATTCAAGTATGTTGCATACACATTTGCATTTCTCCTGTTAGAGCATGTCTTTGCTGCAGCTGGTGGATTTAAGGCAAGACTCCCTGCTGTCAGGTGGGCATGTCCCGCCCTCTTCTCCTCCTCATTACCGCTGGATGTGAGGACTCACTTAGTCCAGTTTAAAAGAGCAGGCGAACATTCACTTTAGTGTTCCCCTCAATTCACTCTGTCAGTTCAGTTCAGGCTAATGCTGTAGATTTCATCCATGTGATAATTTCTGTCACCCACTCTCTGATTTTGTCCCTCCCCTGGCTGCTGTCCTTTCAGATCTGCAGCGTAGCGCTCTCTTTGCAGCAGTTTTCAGTCATTTATTTAAGAGAAAAAATGGAAAGTGAAGGGAGGATGTGATGTGTTCAGTGACAAGGCTAATTTGTACCTTCCCTGTTGCCAGGAGGTCAGCTGAGTGGTCCCTGGCTTATACTGCGAGGGACTGTGGTACGTCGTCAAATTGATACTTACAAAAATGTTCCTGTTTGAGGATAAAAAGGCTTCTTCTAAGCTGCACATAATTTGACATCTTGGGCTAACAGGCTGTTGGACATCTTCAGACTACAGCTCTCATTCCCAGTGGTAGAATGTGTAGAGCAGTTTGCCAGCAGCTGAAACTGCACCCCTTCATTCTAGCTGGAATAACAGGGTTGTGATGGGGATAGACAGAGCACTGGTCTCCTCACCATAAATACTGCTGCACAGAGGACCCAATGTGCAGGAAGAGTAGGTGTACTGGGGTGCACTGTTCATGCTACTGTTATGGTAAAGTTATGAATCTCACAGTTGATCCTGTTAGATAAATGGATGGATACTTTGATTCTGAGATGTGTTCAGAGGGTGTTCGGGCTGCAGAACTGCTGTAGTCACAGGTGATTGGACATGTTTACTGACCCACACAGCACCTCTGAAAGGCCGGATCAGATGGGGAAGGTGCGTGTGCAGTTGAGTGCATCGTTGCCTGTGATTGTATTGGCTTCCAATGTTCAGGGTCACTGGCCATTCCGCAGGGGAGAAAGCGCTTTTGTGACTGTTACAAATGGCCGTCAGGCCATCGATAACTCATAATCAAGCGATCAATCAGTAATAATGGCTGCATCTCCAGTCCCCTCAGAGCGGCGTGACGTGTTCGCCAAAGTCGCTAAAGGTTGTGCAGGATACTGCCACTTGCAAGGATCACAGTTCCCTCTGTCTTTGGTGCCATCAGTCAGCAGCTCTCCCTGCAGTCCCCTGGTGGCAGCGGGACAGAGAATGTTTCCTCTCAGCAACGGGGGGATCTTCCCTGCAGCAAACGTCTGTGCAGAGACGGGCGGATTGATGTGCTTAGCATGAATGTTCATGTACTGACCTGTTATTATAAAAGCAGTGTAGAGCAGTGGTCAGAGTGGCTCAGTCACACATTCAGAGGGGCTCAGTCACACATTCAGAGGGGCTCAGTCACATGTTCAGAGGGCTCAGTCACACATTCAGAGGGGCTCAGTCACACATTCAGAGGGGCTCAGTCACACGTTCAGAGGGGCTCAGTCACACATTCAGAGGGGCTCAGTCACACGTTCAGAGGGGCTCAGTCACACGTTCAGAGGGGCTCAGTCACACATTCAGAGGGGCTCAGTCACACATACAGGGGGGCTCAGTCACACGTCCAGAGGAGCTCAGTCACATGTTCAGAGGGGCTCAGTCACACATTCACAGGGGCTTGTGAACCCGAAACCTGCATGAAGGGATGCATCAATATTTGCATTTATTCAGTTACAGGGAAATATAATACACTGCGAGGAGTTTGGATTAGTTGTGAAATAGATTGTGTTTTACAGACTTTGAACAGTGATTTGAACTGGATCAATGCACCTGAGGTAAAGAACTTGTGCTCTTATATAAGTGTGGATATTCTGTCCCTCTGTGTGAGTCCCTTGGCACGCATAGGAGCGCTTTCCTTTCACCACATCACTTCTCTTACCTGCCTCTCTCTTCACGGCAGGACAAACTCATAAAAGGAACAGAAGAAGTTATTTTATGAATTCCTGAAACTGACTGTCTCTCTGTGTTGTTGTAGAGGAGTAGTGCTTCATGATGGCTCTGTTCAACTCGACGGTGGAGGACAGTTTCAGCCCCTCTCCCTCCCCTCCTGCCCCCCCCTGCTCCCTGCCCTCCAACTCCAGCTCCCCCTCGCCCTCTTCCCCTCCCTACAACTTCTACGCTGTTCTGCTGGTGCTGCTTATCTTCTGCGTGGTGTTTGGGAACGTGCTGGTGTGCGTAGCGGTGTCCCGGGAGAGGGCGCTGCAGACCACCACTAACTACCTCATCGTGTCCCTGGCCGTGTCCGACCTGCTGCTCGCCACGCTGGTCATGCCCTGGGGGGTGTACCTGGAGGTGTGTGTGTCCACAGCGCGCTCTCTCACCTGTGCGGCCGGGTCCTCCTCTTCTCCAGTGCACCGTCCTGCTCATTCATCATAGTTTTATCATTTGTTGTCTGTATCTCAGAAAGGTCCCAACAGCTTGTATCTGTTTTCTTTTTATCATTTGTTGTCTGTATCTCAGAAAGGTCCCAACAGCTTGTATCTGTTTTCTTGCGCATGTTTTTCCATCTCACTGTCACCTGAATGTAGCTCTCCCTGCTGTGTACATTTATGTCCACTAATAGCCTTTTTTTAAAGGCGCCACAGTGAGGTAGTTTTGGATAGCATGTGGCTAGCACGTTTGTGTCTGCAAATCTGATAACCTTACCTGCTCTCTCTGTGGTTCAGTGTGGTATTTCCTTTCTCTCTCAGCCAGTCTGTGATGTCTCTGTGAGACTGTCTGTGAGACAGTCTGTGATGTCTCTGTGAGACTGTCTGTGAGACAGTCTGTGATGTCTCTGTGAGACAGTCTGTGATGTCTCTGCTCTCTGTGTCAGGTGGTGGGGGGATGGAGGTTCAGTCCAATCTACTGTGACATCCTGCTGACACTGGATGTCATGATGTGCACCGCCAGCATTCTCAACCTGTGCGCCATCAGCATTGACAGGTGAGACTCTTTGATCCCACTCATACCCCCACGTCTGCTGGTCAGTCTGTCTGCATCAAAACTACAATACAAATTTACAGATTCATGGACTATCATCTATCATGGACTGAATTCTGGATTGAGATTGCGTGGTATAAGGTTTCTTTCATTTTCTCTCTCCCTTTCCCTCTGTGTCATCACCGGTGATAAGCGTAACAATACTGCCTCTCCTTGTTCTGTTAAAATCACATTATTTTCCCTCTTTCCCTCCTCATGGCTTCCCTGCATCACCCCCTGTGCACGGTGCCCTCGGGCACACCCTCCTCTCTCGCGGAAAGCACTCATGTTCAGAAGCTATAACTCTACCTGATGAGTAAAGTGTCTGAATGCCCATGTGCTTATCAGCTTCATCTCCTTCACGGGGCAGATATTCCACCTGACTGATCTGAGAGAGAGCTGCAGTTTGTGCCGACTTTAAATTTCCGCAGATGGGGAGATGTAAATTACACAGAGAGAGCTGTGCAGCAGGACGGCCGGACTACAGCAATATCACTCTAAGTTATTAATGTTGTTCCATGGCTAACTCCCAGAATGCCGTGTCTCGGGGCGTTGGTAACAGTCCTCCCTGTTCTGTGTAAACCGGGACACTACAGGAGCTTCCTTACTGCTGTTGCCTGGTACATTTTTCCAGTTTAGGAAATAGCCATAATCTACAGAAACTACATATTTACATATTGTAAGGTATCATCAAACGCAAACAGGTTTGGGCCCTGAAATTCCTAATTTGGTGTACCTCACACATAATATCTGCCTCACCTGCACACACCCTCATCTCAGTTCAGTGTTTCAAGAGGACACAGTTGTAGGGTATGGTTGGCATACATTATATATATGATATCCTACAATTACTGTTATTTTCAGAAGATATTACACACGTTTAATATGTATATTTGTCAGACCCAATATTTTCTGCTCTGTCAGTGTATTTGCCAGGATATTCACTCTGCTGATTACTCCACCGTATGTGCGACACATACAGTGTGTTAGTTTCTGATTTGACTGATTTTTAATATCTGCATAGAAAGATTGCTTTAAGCAAAGACTGAAATAATAAGCAAAATGGGAAAAAAAGATGGGTAGATAGAATGATTGGAGGTCATAGTGAAAAGGGGTGTTTAACCATCTTAACTAAAATATCCAGTTGGCTGCTCCTGGGATACCTGTACATTTATTATAATATTTCTTTATTTCCATATTTTAACTTCTTATCATATTACAAGACACACACAAACATTAGTCATGGATGATCAATGGAAAATTAGGTGGACAGACAAAGCACAGACTTTTCAGGCATTTCTGTGGAGAGTGCTGCTTCACTGAAGCACAGCTTCATGCTTCATTTGTGCTTCCATGAATGCAGTGTCCCCCTGCCACTGGAATTGCATAGAGTGAGCTTCTCTGTTGCCTTTCTAAAGCACAGAGATTTTTGCTTAGCAGACACTCTTATCCAGAGTGGCTTGCACAGTTCACAGTTTATTATAGTTTCCATTGATACAGCTGGATTTTCCATAAATAATTAAGGTTAAGCACCCAAAGATATAACAGCAGCGGCGACCTTTGGGTTACAATCCCTGATCCTTCCCACTACACCACACAGCACCATGATATGATATTTACTGCATACCAACAAGAATGAGTGAAGTCGCCATGAGTCTCACTGGATGAACACTGCGTGTGAATAAGCTGAATTCAGAGACAGAGAGAGAGACAGAGAGAGACAGAGAGAGAGAGAGGGAGAGAGAGACAGAGAGAGGGAGAGAGAGACAGAGAGAGAGGGAGAGAGAGGGAGAGAGAGGGAGAGAGAGGGAGAGAGACAGAGAGAGGGAGAGAGAGACAGAGAGAGAGGGAGAGAGAGGGAGAGAGAGGGAGAGAGAGAGAGACAGAGAGGGGGAGAGAGAGAGACAGAGAGAGAGAGACAGAGAGAGAGAGACAGAGAGAGAGAGAGAGAGAGGGAGAAAGAGACAGAGAGAGACAGAGAGAGGGGGAGAGAGAGAGACAGAGAGAGAGAGAGAGAGAGGGAGAAAGAGACAGAGAGAGACAGAGAGAGAGAGAGACAGAGAGAGGGGCTCTCGGATGGAGAGTGCCGTGAGGCAGGAACAGGACAGGAGTGGGACGGTGCTCTGCAGGGACACAGGAAGCCGAAACATGCTGCACATTCAGACTGCTGAGTGTTCTGCTGCAGCTTTTACAGCTGATGAGCTGCATGTCATTCAGTGCTTACTGATGCACGCTGAGGTCGTCTGAGTTCATCTGAATCCGATACATTTCAGCAAGTATAAATTATTTATTTATAATCTCATGCATGTATTACATTACAGGTAAATGGTATATATTGGGTATCAAACACAAACATACTGAATAGACTCAAACTGTGCATCCTTGGCTGCTGTGCTACGTGCGTGTTGCAAATATAACAGCATTTAACCTTTTCCTGACAAACAGAAATCTCTTATTGTCAAGGCTGAGGAGTCGCATGCTGAGTGCTGTTGCATAAAAGGCATGTTCACTGCTTCATTTGCTGCTCTCAGGAACATGGAGATCAAGGTGGAATTTCACTGTGAACATGCGTGAAATCCACTGACAGAAGCAACTGAAAGCCCTTCAGGGACAGAATAGGACATTCAGGGCAGGGAAGGTCAGATGCCAAACACATCCCTCAGTGTGGCTTAAACGTGTTACAATAAGAGAACCTCTCTGAAGGCTAAAAGGCTAAATATTACCAAATGTTTAGCTGCCGTATGTATGAGATGGATGAGACCTTTGAACTGCAGTGTGTTTATACAGCTTCTCATTAGCTGCTAGCCTGCTCTGGAGGTTATGCATATTGTTACTGTTAGGTTACACATATTGTTACTGTTAGGTTACGCATATTGTGTGTTTGCCAGTTTTATTCTGAGGAGTAGGTGTAGTTTAACAGAGAGCTCTGTGAAAAAAATGGGTTTTTATTGGTTACGATAGCACCCTGTGTACTTTTCACACCCTTTCTTTCTTTAACCCTGCATACAGAAGCCTTTTCTTCTCAAATCCGCAACCTTCCATGGAGGCCTTGGGTCATAGAGAATATAAATGTGTCCATTACCACATATCGGATCTTATTATGTCCAGAGCACTTCACTTCTGAATGGCTGACCCTGTGTTGTGAATGGAGCAGAGTCTGGAATGACAGAGCCGAAGCAGACTTCATGGAGCAGAGCTTTGGAACGGGCACTCCGTGCGTGTAAAAACATGCACATCCCCCCGTCACACAGCCTGCGCTACAGAAACACAGCATCCCGTAGCAGGATGAGCTAAACGCAGTCGCTCAGTGGCTGCAGGGGTGACGTCACCTTTCTGCAGCCAGCCATTCTTACATGCTCTGCTCTGCCATGCCACTTGGCTTTGCTGCGTAATATAAACCTCTCTTTGCACCAATGTTCCCTGCATTGCAGCCTTACAGATCTTGTGTGTGTGTGTGTCTCTCAGGTACACGGCCGTAGCCATGCCCCTGCTCTATAACACCAGGTACAGCTCCCGGAGGCGGGTGGCTCTGATGATCGCTGTGGTATGGTTCCTCTCCTTCGCCATCTCCTGCCCCCTGCTGTTCGGACTCAACAACACAGGTGCCTGCCCTTCATCCTTCACCCTCTATCTCATCCTCCTCCATCCTCTTCCCTCTATCTCATCCTCCTCCATCCTCCACCCTCTATCTCATCCTCCTCCATCATCCACTCTCTATCTCATCCTCCTCCATCCTCCACCCTCTATCTCATCCTCCTCCATCCTCTTCCCTCTATCTCATCCTCCTCCATCCTCCACCCTCTATCTCATCCTCCTCCATCCTCTACCCTCTATCTCATCCTCCTCCATCCTCCACCCTCTATCTCATCCTCCTCCATCCTCCACCCTCTATCTCATCCTCCTCCATCCTCTTCCCTCTATCTCATCTTCCTCCATCCTCCACCCTCTATCTCATCCTCCTCCATCCTCCACCCTCTTTCTCATTTCAGTGCCCTCCATCCTCCACCCTCTATCTCATCCTCCTCCATCCTCTACCCTCTATCTCATCCTCCTCCATCCTCTACCCTCTATCTCATCCTCCTCCATCCTCTTCCCTCTATCTCATCCTCCTCCATCCTCCACCCTCTATCTCATCCTCCTCCATCCTCTACCCTCTATCTCATCCTCCTCCATCCTCCACCCTCTATCTCATCCTCCTCCATCCTCCACCCTCTATCTCATCCTCCTCCATCCTCTTCCCTCTATCTCATCCTCCTCCATCCTCCACCCTCTATCTCATCCTCCTCCATCCTCCACCCTCTTTCTCATTTCAGTGCCCTCCATCCTCCACCCTCTATCTCATCCTCCTCCATCCTCTACCCTCTATCTCATCCTCCTCCATCCTCTACCCTCTATCTCATCCTCCTCCATCCTCCACCCTCTATCTCATCCTCCTCCATCCTCCACCCTCTATCTCATCCTCCTCCATCCTCTTCCCTCTATCTCATCCTCCTCCATCCTCCACCCTCTATCTCATCCTCCTCCATCCTCCACCCTCTATCTCATCCTCCTCCATCCTCTTCCCTCTATCTCATCCTCCTCCATCCTCTTCCCTCTATCTCATCCTCCTCCATCCTCTTCCCTCTATCTCATCCTCCTCCATCGTCTCTCGCCTCAGTGAGCTGCTCAGCTGGAATGTGGCGCAGCTGTAGCTGTAGGTGAGAGTGCAGTTCCGGCTGCAGCTGCTGCTCTGTGTGTGCGTCCCGCAGCCAGCAGGGAGGTGTGGAAGTGCAGCATCGCAGACCCCGCCTTCGTGGTGTACTCCTCGGTGGCCTCCTTCTACGTGCCCTTCATCGTGACGCTGCTGGTGTATGCGCAGATCTGCGTGGTGCTGCGCAGACGAGGCAGGCGCACCGCCCCACCACGCAGACACACGCTGCATGCGCAGGCGGGGGCGGAGCCAGGGGAGGGGCAGCGGCACAGGAAGGTGCGTTTGCTCTAGAGCCCCACCTGCTGGGGGGTGCGTGTACGCGGTTACTCTACATTAGCGTTCTTCAGCAGATGCTCTTACACACAGCCACCTACACACTGCAACAAAGCAGCACGGAAATGTGCACAAACATGATAATGCTTATTATTATGTTTATTATTATTATTATTATTATTATTATTATTTATTTATTATATATTATTATTGGCATTTAGCAGACACTCTTATCCAGAGTGACTTACATCAGTTACAGCTGGATACTTTACTGAGGCAATTGTGGGTTAAGTACTTTGCCCAAGGGAAAAGCAGCAGGGCCCCAGCAGGGAATTGACCCGACAGCCTTTGGGTTATGACGCCTGTTACTTAGCCACTATTCTACATCCGACATGAACACATGAAGCATCAACACCAAACATGCTGAGATTGCAAGCGCATGTCTAGATTAACATGTAAGAGCAATTCAATACGTATAGCCTAAGTACTGTACCGTTCCAAATACAATGTTAACACAGTATTGTTAGCCACGCATCCATTTGAATCTACTCACTGTAGGATGTGTTTTGTATGTTTCAATTAAAATGCTAATCTTTCTTTTCTTTACTGCTCGCTTTTACTTGTCATTTTTTCTCTCTCATTCGCTGTCTCCCTCCTGACCCCTCCCCCATCCTCTTTCTCTCCATCACTGATCCCTTCATCTCACCGTCTCTCTTTGCCCTCTTCTACACCTGTTTTTATCTCCTCATCTCTCCATCTCTCCCTCACATTCTTCCCCCCGCTCCAGAACAAGTGCACCCACCCAGAGGATGTGAAGCTGTGCACTCTGATCGTCAAGCCCCCCCCAGCTGCCCCCCACCGCAAGAAAGTGGTGAGTGTCTGAGAGAGAGGGAGAGGGAGAGAGAGAAAAAGAGAGACAGAGAGTTTTTACAGGATCAGTGTAACAAAAAGCCTTTTTCCATCTAAGAAACATTTCTAAAGTTACATACAGATGCGGAAAAACGATTGCATGTTTTTACCACTAGCTACTTTGCCCGTTGTAAAAAACTGCTTTCCGGTCAATAGACCAGCTGCAGCCTGTACAGAATTCAGCTGCAAGAATTCTTACACATACCAAATAGAAAGTGGATTTTGTTTTAGAACTGATTCTAAAGTTCTTTTACTTGTGTTTAAAGCTCTTAATGGACCAGCACCTGAATAAATTTCTGATCGTATAACTTATCAGCCAGATGAGAACTTTAAGATCTCCTGAAGCAATGCTCTAGTGTGGTCCAAAAGTAAATAATATGCAATGTGGTGAAGCATCCTTTGTACTGAAATTATGTAACAGAAGTTACATCCAACTTTCAGGCTTAGCTGCAAAATTATTTCTTTAAGATGGCTTTTATGTAATTGGTATTGATTTTACTCTGTTTTGATGTTTTATCATTTTCATTCAGTTAATTGATTTTGTATTTATTTTACCCTTATTTTGAAGTGTTATCCTTTTATTCCACTTAATCGCTTTGGGCTTCTTGTTATTATTATTGTTGCTGTTGCTGTTAAACAGAGGCTCAGGACGGTCTCTCACAGAGGGAGAGTGCCTTCACAGACAGGAACACAGACTCAGTTTGCCCAGATTAAGCTCACTTCGGTGCATGTTTGAACTTCATCGCTTTTTAAGCAGGGGAAATGAATTATTTATGTAATACAGACACATTCATAAATAAATGCAAATAAACAGCCACAACAAATTGAATTAATTGAAAGCTGAGGCTCCACGCTGGTATTCAGACAGATCATAAAACAGCGAAAGGTTTAGGAAAAAGCATGCCTTCAGATTCAGGTCTTCAGACTGCATGTGCTGAGTGTTTCTTTTCAGCTTTCAGACGGAGAGAGATTATACTGCTGCATGCAGGACTGATATGCTGTCCCTGCTCTGTTACAGACTCTGGTGAAGGAGGCAGTGGTTCACCCTCTAGAAGCAGAACCGGTTCGGTTTCTGGCCCAAACCGACCAGACCCGGCAACCACCCGCTCGGCCTAAAATCTCCCTCTCCGTCTCCGTCGCCCCTGCACCGCCTCTCCCCCCTGCCGCCCGCTCATCCCTTGCACCCAGGAGGGCGGAGTTTGAGGAGGGCATGAGGGGGCGTGAGGGGTGGAGGGAGAGGGATGGAGAAAGGGAGGAGAAAGGAGCCGGGGTGAAGGAGCGAGTGAGGGGAAGGCTGTCCCAGCAGAAGGAACGGAAGGCCACCCAGATGCTGGCCATTGTGCTGGGTGAGGGCGGGGCAGGGGCGGGGTGAGGGTGGGGCAGGGGCGGGGCATGTGGCGTGGCGGGGCACGGGCGGGGGATGAGAGGAGGAGGGCTAATGGAGAGAGATAAGAGAGTAAAGAGGAAAGAGGACAGTGGGAAGATAGAGAGAGGGGGAATGGAGGAAGAGGGGCAGGGTCCTGGGACCGGCCAATCACAGGCTGTGTTTCTGCGTGTCCCCAGGTGTGTTCATCATCTGCTGGCTGCCGTTCTTCCTGACGCATGTGCTGCGTGTGCACTGCACCAGCTGCTGCATCTCGCCCTCGCTGTACAGCGCTGTCACCTGGCTGGGCTACCTCAACAGCGCCGTCAACCCCGTCATCTACACCACCTTCAACATCGAGTTCCGCAAAGCCTTCATTAAGATCCTGCACTGCTGAGCGGGAGAGGGAGGGTGAGAGAGAGGGAGGGAGAGAGCGAGAGAAAGGGAGAAGGAGAGAGAGAGGGAGGGGGGAGAGAGGGAGAGAGAGAGAGAAAGGGAGAAGGAGAGAGAGAGGGAGGGGGGAGAGAGGGAGAGAGAGAGAGAGAGAAAGGGAGAAGGAGAGAGATAGGTTGAGAGAGAGGGAGGGAGAGAGAGAGAGAAAGGGAGAAGGAGGGAGATAGGGTGAGAGAGAGGGAGGGAGAGAGTGAGAGAAAGGGAGAAGGAGGGAGAGAGGGAGGGGAGAGAGAGGGAGAGAGAGGGAGGAAGGGAGAAGGAGGGAGAGAGAGAGGGAGTGAGAGAGAGAGGGAGTGAGAGAGCGAGAGAAAGGGAGAAGGAGGGAGAGAGGGAGAGAGGGAGAGAGAGGGAGAAAGGGAGAAGGAGAGAGAGAGGGAGGGGGGAGAGAGGGAGAGAGGGAGAGAGAGAGAGAGAAAGGGAGAAGGAGGGAGAGAGGGAGGGGGGGAGAGGGAGAGAGAGAGAAAGGGAGAAGGAGAGAGAGGCAGAGAGAGAGGGAGGGAGAGAGAGAGAGAGAAAGGGAGAAGGAGGGAGAGAGGGAGGGGGGGAGAGAGGGAGAGAGAGGGAGAGAGAGAGAGGAAGAGGGAGGGAAAGAGCGATGACATAAGACCTCTCTGCTAAAAGGCAGCCAAAAAAAGCAGAAACCACCAAGAAACCTACAGCAAAGATGAAGCCAGGCACAGAGCTACAGTCAGGATCAGAGTTCGGTGTGGTTCAGGCCGGAAATATCTGTACAGCTGCTTTTGCAAACCCAGTCATTTGTGTACACATGGAATTATTGTACAGAGAAACCTATTAAAGTATCACTGCTATTTTACTTCAACCATATTTCTGTTGGTTTTCCATTCAAGCAGTTTATACTGGTGCAACATTAGGAATTAGCTGGCTGGTAAAATCCATGACTGCTGTCTGAAGGGTTTCCTCGGTGCATGTTATCACGGCTGTTATCAGTCTGCCTGCCAGCACACGTGATGCATTCTGGGATGTCTGTAGAAAGGTGGAGGCCTCTGCACAGGAATTACCTGTGCTTTTTCAGTGCAGGTAAAGTGTGTGTACGGGACAGGTGGAGGCTCACCTGTGCTTTTTCAGTGCAGGTAAAGTGTGTGTACGGGACAGGTGGAGGCTCAGGGTTAAAGTGCGAAGGCCTCCCCACCGCTGTGAGCTGGTGAGTGCAGAGAGAAGCACACACTTCTTCCTCCTGAAAAACATCCCGTTCCAACCTGTTCACTCTTGAAGGAAAAACCTGAAAGCTGAAAAAGAATAACAAACAACCCCCTGGCAAACAAGGCTGTGCTGTGCTGATGGTGAGAGCTTTTGATTTCCAGAAGCACTGATGCATATATTCAACAAACCACGGCATTCACACCCTACAATCGAATTCTAAGGGCAGAGGAGAGGCGTTTTATAAGAGTGGGTATTATGAGAGACCTTTTATAAGAGTGCTTACAAAATAAATGGGTTGGATAAGAAAAAATGTGACTTTTCATGTCAACAGCACTTCATCCGTTTCATCATTTGTCTTCAAAAATTACAAAAGATGAACAGTGTGCATCAGAATGTCCTTGGAGTTGGATTTGGAGGTGGGGGTGGGGGTGTGGGTGCGGCTGGGGGTGGGGGTGGGGGTGGGGGTGGGGGTGGGGGTGTGGGTGCGGCTGGGGGTGGGGGTGGGGGTGTGGGTGCGGCTGGGGGTGTGGGTGTGGGTGCGGCTGGGGGTGTGGGTGTGGGTGCGGCTGGGGGTGTGGGTGTGGGTGCGGCTGGGGGTGGGGGTGGGGGTGTGGCTGGGGGTGGGGGTGGGGGTTGGTCAAATGTTCTCTGCATCTTCAGGACAAATCAAAGGCGTATGCTATCAAGTAAATCAAGACTCAGCACCTCCCCGAGACTCTTACATTGCATTAGATCATTGGCATTATTTAGCTGCTGCTCTTATTCAGAGTGACTTGCATCATGTTACATGTTACTAGGGATCTAGTGACAAAACAGATCTTTTGACCAGCTGTCTATTCAGCACATTTTATCAGTTGTATCTTTGTATAATAATGTCGGTGTCCGTTATTCCAATCATAATGCCAGGGTTACACGCTGGCAGGGTTACACGCTACTCATATACAGACTGGATAAGTAAGAGAGGCAAAAGGTGGAGCTTCTCGTCAGGCTGAAGATGTGTGAACAGGATTAAGTGTCTGTGTTGTGCCGGGAAACCCCTGGAGAGCTCAGTTTCATAACAGAGGTGCGGACGTGGAGCTCATTACACAGGCGCTTTAATGCCTTTAAACTGGGAGCAACAGCCAAGGAGGAATCAAAGCAGCACAAAATACACTTTGAAAGCAAGACACTGTCTTCTGCATTCAATCAATATTCGTCCTTAACCTGGACCCACACAGAATTTCCAATTATGTTTTTTTAATACATGTTTTTCCTTCAACTATTTCATTGATTTCAATTACGTTTTAATTGACCAAGCTATGTTTGTGAGGAAAAGAAATAAATAATTTTCCTTTATCAAAATGTTAATTGAATCTAGAGGTCAGTTATACACATGTGCAGGGCATTTGGCTGTGAGTGAGAAAGATACCTTCACCTTTCCTGCTGTTTGTGGGTGATCTCTGCAAAGGTTACTGTATCCCTCACCTGCCTTTGGTTAAGCATAACTAGCTGTTCCTCCTGCTGTTTCTGCAAAGGGTGCCATCATGTGCTGGCATAGTGCTTGCTGCTTGGTTGTCCTGTCTTTTTGCAGTGACAATGGCCTGGTGGATTTGGCCTCTTTTCTCTTCACCCTGAAAGTATAAGAATAAAGTTATACTTTTTACTATCATTCTTCTCCCTGTGAAAGCTGCAGGCCTGTCCTTTTCGACTCCTTTAATACTGAATACTCGAGTTGCTTCAGTGCCTCATGTAAAAAGTAAGCTATAGAAATTGTTCTGGACAAGGATGTCAGCTTAGAAATGAAATAATATATAATATAATATTCATAGCCTTCAATACCATTTCTGACTTTCATGGGGTCCAGGGTGACAGGAGCACTAGACTGCCATGTCAATGTCATTAGATGCTGTCTTTCATTTTGGAAAAAGCTTTAAACTGGCACTGCACTGCTATTTCACTGTCTTTCATCATATCTCTCATGTTTTTATTCAGATCCTCCCCTTTGTGCTTGGCCATTGGCCCACTTTTCATCAGTTTTTTTCCATTCTCAAGCCCTTCCCCCTTCATGGTCTGTTAGCCAGCACCTAACACTGTCTGGAACAGTAATGTGAGAGGCCTGACAGTCACCCTGCCCATCTGAAACAGGATTCACGGAGCTGGACAAACACACACGCATGCACACACACACGCATGCACACACACACGCATGCACACACACACGCACACGCACACAAACACGCATGCACACAAACACACACGCACGCACACACACACATGCATGCACACACACACGCATGCACACAAACACACACGCATGCACACATACACGCACACACACACGCACACGCACACACACACAGACACAAACACACACACACACACACGCACACGCGCACAGACACACACACACACACACGCGCGCACAGACACACACACTGTGATGACACTCAGTGTGAGCTGAGTGTGCTCGTGTCACTTTATCCTGGTTTCATTGAGCAAAAAACTTGCAGTGCATCAATGGCCAGTCTTTGAAAAAATTGACACCAAAACCAGGAAGTGTATCCGCTTGCCCTTCCTGGAGTGCCTGTATGCCTGAGTGACTCAGTGACACTGTATATCCTACCTGCTCTCCTGTTAATCTCTGACCCAAACTCACAATTAAGGCTCTGCATCTTTCATGAGCCTCTATGATGGAGCCAGATCTGTTACTGCTGTGCATTATGCAGCCCTCAGAGGGGTTAGGGTCAGGAGGAAGAGAGAGAAAGAGAGAGAAAGAGAGGGGGAGAGACAGGACAGGAGGAAGAGAGAGAGAGAGGGGGAGAGAGAGAGAGAGAGAGAGGACGAGAGAGAAAGAGAGAGAAAGAGAGGGGGAGAGAGGACAGAAGGACAAGAGAGAAAGAGAGAGAAAGAGAGGGGGAGAGACAGAGCAGGAGGAAGAGAGAGAAAGAGAGGGGGAGAGACAGGGCAGGAGGACAGGAGCAGGTGAGGTAAGAGTGGGATGCTTTGTGGTTAAGGTGAGGGACCTGGGAGAGGGGGAGAGGGACAGTAAGGTGAGAGAGGTCTCAGAGAGGGTAATAGCAGGCTGAGGAAAGAGGCACCTTTCCAGTCTGATCTTTGCCACATGGATTAAAGCAGAGCAGGGGTTTACAGAGCGGGACGTGTCCAGGGACACTCGGTCATCGTTAAAATGATGTGGAGCTGAAAAGGGCTCTGTGATGTTTTTGTGAAGTCTTCTCAAAGTTATGGCGCTGTAGCTGCACCCGAAAAGCCATGCAGGAATCTGACGGGGGGTGCAGTACAGAGGAAATGCCTGATCCTCCGTGCAGCGGACTGATTCTCCTGCCTGTCGCTCTGTCAGGTAAGGCTGGCGGCTGTAGCGCTCTGTATTCCTCTGACGTGCGTTTGATGCTGCCGTTGATGAACATGATGTCAGAGACTGTGCGTGTGCATCTGTGTGTCACACTGTGCTTGCCTGCTCATGTAAGATAACGTCCTCATTATTTTAAATCTTCTTACATGTTCATATATATGCTTATGTATTCTTTATTGACTATAAGGCAAGTTTGAATTTATTGAGTTGATTTAATTGAACTGATTGATTGATTGAGTCTCACAGAACATCGCCATGCAGCCTTCGTTAGCATGGCCCAGAGTTTCCTCCATTTGTGCTCTGTCATGTAGTTCATTCCTCCAGCAGCAAGAGGGCAACATAGCCTCATCTGCACGCCATCAGTTAAACAATTATTCCACTGCAAGGCCTCAGTTTCCTCAATCAATCGTTTCATTGCTACTCATTAAGCACTTAGGCATCGGTTCTCTTTTCCAGTTTATTATTAACTATCCTCATCAAAACAGAATTTAACTGGCAGGTCCTCACATCCAAACTGCAGATTTGGAAAGGGGTAAAAAAATTCTGAGAGAGCTTTTCTGCAGCCTCATAGGCTGTGTACTGTCTCATCTGTGCAGCTTCTGAAGGTGTAATTCAGTTCAATTAAGACTAATGAGAGCAGTGTGTAATGAGAGCAGTGTGTAATGAGAGCAGTGTGTAATTCAAATGTAAGACTGATGAGAGCAGTGTGTAATGAGAGCAGTGTGTAATTCAAAGACCCTTCACAGACAGCGATACCAAAATGTACTGCAGTACAAATGTTATGTATTTATGTGATAATCAGACTCACACAAATTATTTCATATTTAATGTGCTTGTGTAATGAATTAATGTATTTGCTTGTTAAGGCATCTGTTGTATTTTATAACATATCCTACATGTTTTTAATATGTTCATATGCATTTCTTTATTCAAAGGAAACCTGAACCTTTCATCAGAGATAATACAAATACCCCCCATACACTCTGTTGCCTCTGCCCTTCTACCATTTTTTCCTGGGCGGCTAGAATCAGCACCACCTCACTCTGGAACACTGGAACTGCCCCCCCCAGAGCAGTCACTCACAGCCCCCCAGCTACCTGAGGTTCCCCCCGTCCAAAAGGTATTTCACACAACAACCCATATCCCCCTTTCCCCGGAAACCCCTCAAATATATCAGATCGTCCTCACAGCCGAACCCCAATTCTCACCCCAGCTCACAGAAATACTCCCGACCCCACAATCGCTGACTGAACCCCCCTTGCCCCCACCCACTCACACAGCCCCAGTTCCCCCCCACCCCCCCGCTGCAGAGACAGCCCAATCACAGCCCTCCCAAACGGACCCGATCCAAGCCCCGCCCCCCCAGCTGCATGCCGTATCCCAGCGACCGGCCTCAGTGGAGATCCCGCCCCCTCCTCCCCCCGCTGGAGAGCCGGCCGAGGCGGGGACCGTGGGGGAGGAGTCCGTCAGCATCTCCTTACCCAAAGACTCGACAGACGCAGGTAGGACTCATTCCTGCCTGAAGAGGTGCAGAGGAACTATCTGCTGTATGAGAGTGTGCAGAGACAGTGTGGAGACAGTGTGTAGAAGGAGTGTGCAGGAAAAGTGTGTGTAGAGACAGTGTGCAGGAAAAGTGTGTGTAGAGGCAGTGTGCAGAGAGAGTGTGTAGTGGGAGTGTGTAGAGGGAGTGTGTTGAAGGGGGTGTGCAGAGAGAGTGTGTAGTGGGAGTGTGTAGAGAGAGAGTGTAGAGACAGTGTGTAGAGGGAGTGTGCAGAGGCAGTGTGCAGAGAGAGTGTGTAGTGGGAGTGTGTAGTGGGAGTGTGTTGAAGGGGGTGTGCAGAGAGAGTGTGCAGAGAGAGTGTGTAGTGGGAGTGTGTTGAAGGGGGTGTGCAGAGAGAGTGTGTAGTGGGAGTGTATGGCTCTGCTGAGTGACTGCTGTCTCTGGGGCTGTCTGTCAAGGTCTCAGGGTTGTTGGGTGTTATGTATTTATTTCAGCTTACAGCTATAATTAAACACACAACTAGAGAATGGAACAGTATGTAATGCAGAATGCAGACCTTCCAACACAGAGACACAGCAGACAGGCTCACAGGTGCAATGATCAGTGGAAACCTGCTGTAGTAACTAAACGAGTTTACTCTGATCGGAGTCGGTAACTGCAGTGATTTTGGTAAAGCCGTGCTTTGCTGCTGGTGATGTTGCAGAGTGGCAGAGTGGTAGTGTGTTTCTCTCCTCTCCTCCCCTCAGAGAATGCAGCTCCACTCTCTCCCCCCTGCCCCCCACGCCTGATGCTGCTAACTGCCCTCCTGCCCCTCTTCATCACCCTGCTTGTCGGCCTGGCCATCACAGGTACACACCTGCACCCTCCACTCTGGTGAGATGGGGGTCTAGTGTCATTTCTGGTCACCCCTCCCCTCCAAAATATCCCCAAAAATAAATCCCTAAAGAAAAGGTTTTTAAAATCATTTTTCTCCCTCTTCTCATATGTTAACTGTCATTTCTCTTTCTGGTCTCACCATCAGTAAAGTTTGTGTGCTTCCCCTCCAAACTGCGGGACATGTCGCCACCATGTGGCAGCAATCTGAACTGCAGCGGAACAGCTCTACCTCCCTTTCTCGCCAAGCATCCAGTTAACCAAACAGGGAATCTCAGTTCAGGTAAAGGCCTTGCACTGGCTCAGCCACTGACTTATGCAGGTTTAAAGTGCTCTGTTCTGCGC
>NC_050592.1:767500-802500 GCF_013368585.1 Megalops cyprinoides
TGTCGGGGGACTGGAGGCTGGCCGGGGTGGTGAGCTGGGGAGAGGGCTGCGGCCGGCCAAACAAGCCTGGAGTCTACACCCGTGTGACCGAGCTGCTGCAGTGGCTGTACCATTACATACAGGTAGCTCCCGCTGCCGGGTAGCTCACGCTGCCACTGACACGCTGAAGTAAAGCAAAAGTACACAGCACCCCACCGCCACCATTCAGCACAAATGCACAAGTATAACACATACTGCTGAAAGCTTTTTCCTGCTGTGTTTTTATTGTGTAGATGGACTCAGAGGAGGGATCACCGCAAGACATCAAAGACACGTCTTATTGACTTGGTGAAGACCTGCGCTGCTGAAGATTTTATTTGAAATTAACTGAAAATATTAATGTCTAGCATTTATGTGTAGCAACTTTGCTGTTATTAAAGTTGTTACAATCTCCATTTTTCATGGTCAGTTTTTTGCACTATTATTTTATAAATATACCCACATGAACCTTTTGCTTGGTTTGTTACACGCAGCTGAAACGCGCCTATGACTCCCTTGTTTTGTGGTGTCAGATTTAGTCAGATTTGGTGCTTCTCAGTACTTTTGGTGCTTATTTGCTGACAATGACGAGGTACGGGTTCCAGAGCTCCGCGTGGGTAAAGGTTACTGGATTTCGCCGATTCATTACAACAGTTGCACTTATGGCTTTATTTTATGGTGAGGGCGAAGAACTTGAGGTGAATGACAGCAGTCACGTAGGAGATGGTGCCAGAAAGTTATGGACACGCCCATACACGTCAACTAATTTAAATTAGGGGAAACAAGACAGCACGCGATACTTTGGTGCGTTATGTAAATTAATTTCCTTTAAAAAATAAAAGTAGTTTAGCTAGACTAGCTCGCCTTCAATACTGGAGTTGGACTCTTCCGCCCTCTCTCCGCTTGCCGGGGAAGCTTGCCAACACGACTTCGGCTACGAACGTCCCTTCCTGCGTTACACAGCAGTGCTGCCTGGTGTGTGCAAAGGTCGCCGTCCTGTCATTGGACAGTGTCTTGTCCTGGCGGAACTGCAGTAACGTTTCTTCCAGGCGATGAGTAAATATGTATATAACGTCGGCAATCAAAGAAGATGCTAGTAAAACAAACCAGATGTCAATAAAACAAAGTCCGTTTACCGGATTACTTTGATAATGCAGAAAAGTTTGGCGGATGGATACAAGCAGCTGCTAGTCAGTTTAGACGAGGAAACGTATCGTTAACTTGAAACCATTGTACGTGTTATAATATTTTAGTAAACAGACGGATAATATTGTGCTAGCAGTGAGATTAGCGAACTAGCAGTAGCCATTACTGGATCCAGCTGGTTACTTTGGAAACTTCTCGAGTGATTGGCCGTAGCCTCGCGACAGGACCGGTTCGGCGAGTTTGACCCGTTGTGAAAGACGTGTGCGTGTGCAGCGTGATATAATCGTGAGACGGGAGATGAGCTGCGCAGTCCTGCACAGACTGAGACCTGCAGCGGCCCGCGCGCTGCTGCTGCGAGCGACAGGGGACTCGCGTGGGACTGCGACCGCGCTCACGCGCAGGAGCGCAGCAGACGGAGCGGCGCAGCGCGTGCAGACGGGGACCGGCGCGAGGTTGTACAGCTTAGGGATGCAGCCCGCGAGCGGACTCATCTTCAGGCAGGTGAGCCAGCGACCCGCAGTACTTATTTCCCTGAAGATAACGGCAGCTATTAGTTATTATAGGTGTTTTGTAAGCAAAAATAATGCACTTGTCAGCTCTCCTGCATTGTTTGATTTTTTTTTTTTGTAAATTTCAAATAATTTACAAATGTTCATAAAATAAATATCCATGGCGTCGCTATGTTATTCCGAGCTCTTACTATTGTTAGCTGCAGTTATCTAGGCAACCAAGTGGGTGTCAGTGGTAGGCTGACCCGCTAACGTTAGACTTTAAAGATAGCTAGCTTTAATGCACATAGATAGCCTCAATTAATTTGATAGCTAACAGTTTTTAGAGGTTACAACAGGGCGATGGTTTTCATGGAAGATGTGTAACCCAGTCCCGTTAGCTAACAGCTGGAGACTGGGCGTGGGCACGGTTAAGTTTGTTTTGGGTTGCTTCATAGCTGCAAGTGTTAGCTAACTAGCCGGCTAGCTAGGTCTGTTTGTAGCTAACCTTGGCTAAACAGCTAGTTCTGTTAGACGTTAAATGCTTTTGCCATATATATGTTTCTAGGTAGCTAACTATAAGCAAAGTTTACTGATGTTTTAAAAGTGTTCCATGCTTGGTAATGTGAGTTACGCGTGTCAGGGAAGTGGCTATTTTGATGCCATTCAAGTAAGGTTAGTTAAAGTCTTAAGCTTAAGTCTTAGCTAAATAGCTAAGAGAGAAAGAAATGTTGAAATGTAGGCAGGTATCTATGTAACTAAGTGCCAAATGCAAGTAATCGGAAATGGGAGACCTTGTCGGAAAGTAGTCTGTTATGCTTATAGGCCGTTGTTCATGTCGCTAATGATAGTATGCCACGCGCCACTGCTCTCTAAATCCTCCCCACTATAACCCCCTCTTCCCTCTTTATCACCCTCTCTTCCGTCTCTATAACCCCCTCTTCCCTCTCTATCACCCCTCTTCCCTCTCTATCACCCCTCTTCCCTTTCTGTCACCCTCTCTTCCCTCTCTATCACCCCCTCCTCCCCACTATCACCCTCTCTATCACCCCCTCTTCCCTCTCTATCACCCCCTCCTCCCCACTATCACCCTCTCTATCACCCCCTCTTCCCACTCCACTCTTCTGCAGCTGTTTGAGCCCACCAGCTGTACCTACACCTACCTGCTGGGGGACTCGGAGAGTAAGGAGGCAGTTATCATCGACCCGGTGCTGGAAACTTTGGACAGAGATGTCAAGCTGATTGAGGAGTTGGGTCTCACGCTAAAGACAGCAGGTGAGAGGAGGATTACGGAGGGGTGTTCATAGTGTGCAGTGAACCTGACCAGGACATTAAGAGATATCAGTGCATGTGGATTAGGGGTGAGAGGGGTAGAGGTTAGAGGGGAAGACCTCTGTAAAAACAACACCTTCATATGAACAAAAGAAAATCTTGTGCTGGTAGTGAACATGTATTGGGGTGACTTTATAAAATTGTTTTGTGTTGGTTTAAAGGTTTATTATTATAAATGTTATATTATTAATATGGTGGTGTTTTGTGAGTCGGAAGGGGATGCAGGTTTGGTCTTCTAAAGTGCACCTGGGCGTGGCGACATGTCAGCTGTTGGGGCCTGTTTTGGCAACGGTTCCCCCTGCCCCTTTTATAGGCCTCTCAGTCCCGCCCTCTACCTCATCTGAACCCTCCAATTTGCCCCGGTCTCGCTCTTCCTCATTCCTCTCTTTTATCGCCGGCTTTGTTATGCCGACAGAGCATGAATCAGCAAATGGGGTCATGTGTCATGTAACAGTGGTAACACTAGCAGAGTAACATTACTGTCTCTGTGTGTGTCTCAGTACGTGGGCTGCGTGTGTGAAGAGATCTCAGTGTCTCTCTCTCTCTCCGCTCAGTGAACACCCACTGCCACGCAGACCACATCACCAGCACAGGGCTAATGAAGAAAAGGGTGTATGGGAGCAAGAGCGCCATCTCTCAGCTGAGTGGAGCTACTGCAGACATTCTGCTGTCCGAGGGAGACTGCATCACCTTCGGGAAACATGTGAGCGAGGAAGGGAGGGAAAAAAGGAGGGAGAGGCGGGGGAGAGGGAGGTGGAGAGGCAGGGAGAAGGATTATACACATTATATAAGACCTATATAAATTTTTGCTTTGTTAATTTCTCTCAAACACAAAAAAGGCTTTACTGAAACAGAAACAACATACCGTATTCATTGTGAGTCGCTGTTAGCTGACACGGCCGCACACATTCAGATGTTCCCTCCACACTCACAGTGGCTCCTTGTCCAGAGATGGTCCTTCCTCTTCACCTGTCCTTGGGCGGATTGAAGCTTCATCTACGTACGAGAACGTACGTGGTGTTGTGCTGGTCCCAGACTCCATTATTCTCTGATAATTAAGACTGCACCTCGATGTTCAGTGGATGTGCAGTTAGATACACTATGAAGAAGTCTTACCTGCATGTACATACAGGTGCCTCAGCTCCTTTCCCCGATCGCTGTTACCTGTGAAAGGTAACTCGCACAGGTGTTTCATCGCGGGGTGGTGCCTCTTAAACACACAGTCAGTGTGAGAAATGCTTACTCTGTCCACTTTGTGAAAAATGCCGTGTTCCTGACGAGTGAATCTCTGCTGCTCCATTTCTCCCCAGCATCCAACACCAAGTCACTGCTGACTTTCTGTATGTGTGATTCTGGTCTGATTACTGTTTGAAGAATTTAGCGATTACTGTTTTTACGGTAATGGGAGGTATAGACTGACAGTTTCGGAGATTTCTTTCTGAAAAATTCCATTGTGCTTATTCTGAAAAGACCCACTTCATTGATTTTTGTGTGCAATGCAGAGATTCACATTCATTGTCTTGGAAAAAAAATGTCTTACATTTACTTTTTGTGTGAGAAATGCCAATAATGTAATGTAAACATCATAATTAACTGTTGATTAACTGTTTAGCAACTCATGAAGAGTTTTAAGCACAATTCTCACAACTCTTTTGAAAATGTAATCAATGTTTCAGTAATCATGTTGAAGCAAAGTGTAGTGTCCCACTGACAGTAGGGAAGAAAAGAGGAGAATTTTAACATTTACCATTTTCCATTTCTGCTCTCCATGGTCTCTGTATGTCTGTGTCTCTGCTCTCCATGGTCTCTGTATATCTCTGTTTCTGCTCTCCATGGTCTCTCTATGTCTGTGTTTCTGCTCTCCATGGTCTCTCTATGTCTCTGTATGTCTGCGTTTCTGCTCTCCATGGTCTCTGTATGTCTGCGTTTCTGCTCTCCATGGTCTCTGTATGTCTGTGTTTCTGCTCTCCATGGTCTCTCTATGTCTCTGTATGTCTGCGTTTCTGCTCTCCATGGTCTCTGTATGTCTGCGTTTCTGCTCTCCATGGTCTCTGTATGTCTGTGTTTCTGCTCTCCATGGTCTCTGTATATCTCTGTTTCTGCTCTCCATGGTCTCTCTATGTCTGTGTTTCTGCTCTCCATGGTCTCTCTATGTCTCTGTATGTCTGCGTTTCTGCTCTCCATGGTCTCTGTATGTCTGCGTTTCTGCTCTCCATGGTCTCTGTATGTCTGTGTTTCTGCTCTCCATGGTCTCTGTATGTCTCTGTTTCTGCTCTCCATGGTCTCTCTATGTCTGTGTTTCTGCTCTCCATGGTCTCTCTATGTCTCTGTATGTCTGCGTTTCTGCTCTCCATGGTCTCTGTATATCTGTGTTTCTGCTCTCCATGGTCTCTGTATGTCTGCGTTTCTGCTCTCCATGGTCTCTGTATGTCTGTGTCTCTGCTCTCCATGGTCTCTGTATGTCTGTCTCTGCTCTCTGTCGCTCTGCATCACTGATAAGTACAAGCTAAAATCATCTCTGCTTCTTTTACTTGGAGTGAGAACTGGAGTTTTGAAAGTGCAGAGCTCTGACGAAGCTCGGCTGAAATAAATGGAACTGTGAAGCAGAATTATGTAGCATGTTAGCCAGCTAGCCAGTTGCTGCTCTCGTCTTGCCAGGAGCTGCAGTAAGCCGCCCGTCACATGATCGCCCAGGCAGCACGCGGTTTCATCTGTGCCTCACGAGCCCAGGGAAGGGGGAGTCATGTGGCTTCACACTTAAATACACAACCATTTATAGCGCGTTTATATTGGTGATGTTGGATTCTGTTTGCAGAATAGTGTGGATGCAGATATACAGGAATTTACAGTAAAGCAGAAAAAAGTGGATGCAGATATACAGGAATTTACAGTAAAGCAGAAAAACGTGGATGCAGATATACAGGAATTTACAGTAAAGCAGAAAAACGTGGATGCAGATATATATGTGTTTACGGTAAAGCAGAAAACGTGGGTGCAGATATAGGGTGATCTACAGTAAAATGTGAGGTTTGAGGGGAGAGGCTGACTCTGTGTCTGCTGCAGAGCCTGATGGTGCGGGAGACCCCAGGCCACACGGATGGCTGTGTCACACTGGTCATGGGGGACCAGTCCATGGCCTTCACAGGAGACTCACTGCTGATCAGGGGCTGCGGCCGCACAGACTTCCAGCAGGGTAACGGCACCCCCCCTTCCCTCTCCCGTCCCCCCATACACCCCCAAACACTCTCCCATGTGAACAGTAATCACACTGCTCTCTGCTCCTTCAGATTCAAACATACAGATGGAAGTCCCCACCATAATGTGCAAATAATTTACTGACTTTCATCTGTTGCTTGTTTGTGTAATATACTTTGGAACCACAAGGTGGCAGTGCAGTGGAGTATTTACCTTCCTGATGTACTTTCCCCATGTCTCATAGGCTGCTCCAGGAGACTTTATGAGTCGATCCACCAGAAGATCTTCACACTGCCTGGAAAGTGTCTCATCTATCCCGGGCATGACTACAAAGGTGCAGTAGCTGTATTACTAATTACCCTTGGGGGTGTCATCCAGGAGGGGTGCAGGGGAGAGCTTTGTGGGGGTGTTCACCTACGTGTGAATTACATGCTCAGATTATATGGCCCATGATATCTCTGGAGCTTCCAGAATGTGGTGAATGACAATTAATTTTTCAGAAGTAGATTGAGTAGAAGTACATATTTTACTGGAATGTGTAAACCCAACACTGTAATTAAAGATAAGCTACTGTAGACTGGAAACAGGTGGTGACAAGAACGTGGCGGGGGTGGGGGGGGGGGGTGGGGTAATGTCTGCTCTGTTATTGGACCAGTATTGACAGGCTTAAGCATTACTGGACCAGTATGGACATGTCTCTCTGTTTCAGGTGGACCACTGACACATGAGTGTTAATTCTCCGGGTCGTTACTTTTGTGAGCTTGTCTTTGTTTCAGGCCAGACAGTTTCAACAGTGGATGAAGAGATGAGGTTTAACCCTCGCCTGACCAAGACAATGGAGGAGTTTGTGGACATCATGGCCAATCTGAACCTCCCAAAACCTGATAAGATAGGTACCAGACGTGCCTCTGTTTACATTCACGCAATCTTCTGCTTCTCACCGAGTCTGTCAGTCTCTGTCCTTCATCTATTTCGGCTTGATAGGTAATTACTGCATTGCCAAAGTATGCACTCAAAACCTCTGTTTTTCTTTCTCTCTCAGATACTGCAGTGCCTGCAAACCTGGTGTGTGGACTTCATGACATTTGAATTCCAGGAAGAAAACACATATATAATATCAACATACGCAAACAGCTTGTAAATGTAATTAGATGCTCTTTGTCCTAGATGCTATAATGTTTGTAATGTATTTTATACCACAAAGGTTACAGGGGCTAACACTTACTTAAATATGAATCAGTGAAAATTTTTAAAAAGTTGTGTTGTGTATTAGCATAATCATGCTTTGGAGTTATTGATTTTTTTCTTCATGCGTAACAAATCATCAGTCCTGTTGGTTAGGTATGTGAGGGTTAAATGGCAATGTTCCTTTTCAGATACTCCTGCAGATATACCAATGTTTGCCTTGTGTGTAACAGACAAAATTATGACATATGCTATTGTCACATATTACATGGGAAAACAAAAACCAAATGAACTGTTGTTGCTGAAGCAGTGTAATGGTTTATTTAATGATTAAATTTGAGGGTGTTACATTTCTGCTTGTGTGTTTTGTTGACAGTGCTGTAGTTTGCGTGGGAGGTGTTTGGCTTGAATTACAGCCAAGGTTGAGTTTGCATTTTGCTGTGTGTTTGTTTACACATTTTCATCCCAGATATAATTTCACCCTGAAATGGAGGCTTCATTTGCCCTGGTGCAGCTGACCGGCAGTGTTCAGCAGAACTGTTCTAATGGTTTCCGGGGACGTTACACATAGCCTGTACTAGTGAGGATCTGGGCTGGAAACCTGTCAGACCTTGACTGTGAGGAGGTGCAGTCCTTTTGGAAGGCCTGTCTCTCTTTCACACCCTGTTACACCTCAGTCTGATGGACGGGTTTGGGGAGATGGGTGTGTGTCTTACTCAACCATTTTTTGCACAGTTTTCACAAGCAGTTCCTGCCTATTCATAGCAAAACACACATACTTCAGTGGAAAACAGGTTTATTTAATCACTGCCTACTCCTGTTTCCATGTTCTTAACTGTTATTAAATCCATTTAACAGCCACTTTCTAATGTTGTGCAAACACATCTCTTTGCAGAATATGTTATCCAACAAGCGGCTTTATCCAGTTATCCAGGCACAATGAAAATATCAGCCTTTACAGAGACATTAGTATACACTCTTTTATGTCCTTTACCTTGAGAGTGAAAAATAAAAGAAGCGCATAGTCTGAAGAGCTGTAATGTACAGCATTGCCATTCAGGGTCCAACAAGAGAAAGCACCCGCATTCACACGCAGCCCAAATAAATCACCGCCCGGACCAGCTGTCTGCACCTCAGTATCCGAGTTAGCTCTCACCCACTGTACGCCGTGGCGCGTCTGCTTCTGTGCAGGGGGTGCGTTTTTAGTGATCGTCATGCCTTAGTTATGCTGTGTCTCAGCCTGTCTGTAAAATGTCCACATCTTTTAGTAGTTGTTTTTATGTTGCCAGCTGTTCTCTCATTCACTGTATTGTGCGCGTTTTCTGCCTCCAAGCTCCCCATCTGTTCACTCCTTTCATGTGTCTCTCCTCTCCTCTCCCTCCCGCCGTTTATCACCGCATTCTCTCCCCGCGGTGTCGGAGGTAGGCGGACGGAGTAATGCGCAGCGATAAAGCCGCTTGTTGGGCGATACTCAGCAGATACTCGGACTCGTGTGCGTGCCAATGACGCCTTCCGCGGGGTTGTCAGAGACAGAATTAGGAGGTGATTTATGACATAGTGCAGAGGGCTTATATTAATATTCATGTCGTTATTTATACTCTCAACTTGTAACTGCCATTGTTAAAATGACGCCTTTTGGGGGAACTTCCTGCGGACTGCCAATCTTACTTCTCTTTTCGAATCAATTTCCACAAGCAGAACCACACACGAAGAGAGGTAAACTTAAATAAACGGGTGCAGTTTTTAAAAAACAACACACGGCGCACAGCAGTGGATCATTTTCATGTGGCTGTATATCTGTTCCGTGACAGGCAAATAATGAGCGGTTATGGTATGCAGTCACAATTATTAAACTATAGTTAATTAAAAGTCATTTTCATACCACCCCTCTATGTTCAGCGATAAATATCATTGCTGTTGCATCATTTGTAGGAGCGGTGTTATTAGTCTTGATAATAAATCTTAACAACATGATAATTTGGTGCTGATTCATATTGTATTTCCATTACATAGTTTGGCCGGTTACACTGTGGCAAGTGCTCAGAGACAGCTCGGGTTACGAAGCGCTGTGTCGTTGAATTCGGCCGTGGTTAGAATTCCCCTGATTGTTGTTACGCAGGACGCTGCCACTCCTGCGCAGTGTCTGAATGCGCTGCTCGTCGTTAATTCAACAAGTCGCCAAAGAGACGAAATGGCGTGGAAGGACGAACCGGACAGGAGTTTGCCGCGTTTTCACACCAACTTTGTGTTCGTAGCGCTCTGTCTGTCTCCTCCCTCCCTCCGTCCCTCCCTCCGTCCCTCACACCAATTCTGTTTCACCTGTTAACTATGACCTACCACTTTCCTGGAGGCGATAAGGGGAGATTGGATCAAGCGGGGAAAAGAAAGTGGGTAGAGATATCAAAAGAGGGGATTTCGGGGGAGTTCAAACTGAAACACAACTTTCAGAGACAGCAAGGGAAACTCGTGTTTTTTTTCTTTGATTAAAACTTTGGGGAACCAAATCAAACAATAATACAAAACACATTTTCTTTTGGGAGAGGCGTTTGGAAGATTGTTATTTTCAGCCTTTTTAAACTTTTTTGTTTATTTTTAAGTTGAGTTAGGCACTTATACACACGGCTTATACTTCGCTCTTCGTTTTTGCCGAAACTCAAAGTTGGCATTTGCAGAAGCTGAAGAAACCCCGATCAGGTAGGACGGGTTACTCCGTGCGACCTTTGTTTGTTTTTCTCGTCTGTTAATGCTGCCAGCGTCAACGACACGCTCATATCGCAACTCCGCTCCTTTGGTGGGATGATATTAGGTATTAATATTATTCTGGTCACTCTGTGCCCTGTGCCCTCGTAGTAGCACGATTTCACTTAAAGTACAGTACCCTCGGAGAGTGTCTGTATATCTACTATCTCTTACTACCTCTCTCTTATATATAAAGTAAATTAAATAATGTTAACATTAACTAAAATTTAGATGTAGCAACTTTTCTGTCTATACATCGATTGTTTTTGGTCCCCTAGCTTCTTCTTTTTAAATATAATAATGCGTAGAAAGTAACGTTTTGTTAAAATTGGTCTAAATAACACATTTCATCTCTGTTAGTCATGCCGAAACAATGCTTCTCATGTCGTGGAAAGATACACTCTAGCCGTCGCTGATCGTAAGAATGGTGCGTGTTTATGCTTCTCCTGTGAGGATTCTGTGCTGAAGGTGGAGAGGTTTGGAGGCGGTACGGTTCATTGATTAAAAACGTGCTGTTACAAAGCTTTAAAGTTATCACATTTGTCTGATCGCTTTTCGCCTTGGTCATGGTTACGTAGAGGGTGCTGTCGGTACAAAAATCACTTTAAATGAATGTGTCACTGGCACTAGACAACAACCTGTTCAAAGTACCGAAACTTCTGTGCCACCGCTTATTCTGGTATAGCCTTTATAAACAGGCAAAGTTAGTCTTCGTCTTCGTTTCTAATTTCGTACAGCTCAGACTGTGTTGGGGAAGTGATGGAACGCTAGCATAGCCAGTCCGTTGTAAGCCTGATACAGTAAAGTGCAGTTTAAGGCGGAATGGATGGTCATTTTAATTATGTACTTCAGTGCTTCTTTCTATATCTATAACACATTGCACCCCTTTCAACTTCCCCCGTGAAAGCTGCACATTTTCCAAATATTGCATAGTAGGGAGAAAAAACAGTATGAGAGGGTATTATTTTTATCATGAAGTTCACCAAATGATATTAACCATAATAATCATTTATATGTTCATGGCTTCAGACTGCACTGACGGGAGTTATCCAGTGTTTTATAAGATCTGCAGTCCCTCTCCTCTTTCCCTCTGCCTTTCAGAGTAGGGAAGAAGAATATGAACACAGAAACATAGATGTATCTAGTAAAAAGAAAAATGATGAGAATGAAATTAAGTTGTGATAAAAGTTTTGTATCATGATGTGAAAACATTATGCAAACACAAGTGAGCAAGTGATCACAAGCGTGGGAACTGGGAGCCAAAAGTTTCTCTCTCCCTCCCTCTCTCTCTCTCTCTCTCTCTCTCTCTCTCTCTCTCCCCCTCTCTCTCTCTCTTTCGCTCTCTCTTTGTCCGTCAGTCTCATCCAGTTGTAGCCTTCACTTGCTCAGACAAATCCCTGACTGTAACCAAACCTGTTGTTAATTACTCCCTCTCACTTCAATACACATGCGCACACACACAATTTGAGTGAGCTATTTTCTCTGTGGAAAATAACTTCCAAACCATGAGCAGCTATTTTTTGCACATATTTGTTCATACTTCGTACATCATTTTCCAGCTCAACAGAGTCATATGTGCAGCCGGTGTGTAGGGATGAACGCAGCCAATAGGTCCTAGTGTATAAGTTAGACGCTTCCGCATGTTTTTCATTTGAATATTCAAATATACAGAGCACTTTCCTAATGTTCAGGGGGTTGCTGAGTCAATAATTGGCACCAGCAGTGAGGAAAACACAATGCTTCTGTTTCAGCTGCCATCGGGGCACAGAAACTCACGTGTTCAGAGCTCTCAGGAACATGGGTCTGGTAGCTCTGTGCAGACAGGTACGTGTGTGAAGTGAGGAAGACCATCCGATGACGCCGCTGTTGGGTTTACAGAGATGTTCCGCACATCTGATGTGTCTATAGAGTTGTTATTGATTTGATCTGACTATATCTCTAATTTTGTCTGAAGGCTTGCTTCCAGTTTGAATTATTCTAAAGTAAGTAAGACGTCACAGCTATGCAATCTGGTGGAACAGTATTTTGCTGAACCTGATTTTGGAAGCGTTAGGTGGCTGTACACAGATGGTAGGAGTTGAGATGCTGTAGTTATGATGGAGTTATTATAGGTCTCTTTGCGTGGATGTACAGGGTTCGTCCATCAGTGGGCAGCTGCAGCTGCACTGATTTGAAGTGTGTGTTGGTAATGTAGATTGTAACAGGTGTACTCACCTGAGTGAGTTTGCTAATGAATGCCTAATTTAGTGACAATCCTCAGTTTAAGTTTTGAAATGTACCCACAACAGACATGTGCTATCAGCTTAGTTTCATGCTGAGTGACTGTCATCCTGTGTGTGTGTGTGTGTGTGTGTGTGTGTGAGTATAATTTCTGTGACGAATGTGTGTAAGGAGGAAGATAGCCATTGGCTGAAAAGTCAAACCTTGTTTACATACTGAGGTCAGCTGATCGTGTGATGTGAGCTCTCGGTTTTCAGACAGATTCCTGGATTCTGCTCCTGTCAAATGTATTATTATTGATAACATTGTTGATTGGATGCCTCCCTGCTGATGAGCAGTGCTGTGTCACTCTGTCAGCTCAGAAGGGTGGGGCGAATCGTCAGCGGGGGGTGTGTGGGAGAGCAGACACCTGGCAGGGGTAAAATCCGTGTGTCAGAGAAATTATGTGCTCAGGGGTTGGCATGTTGGTGTGTCATTGGTTTTTTTTTGTGTGCGTGTGTGTGCATGTGTGTCTGTGTGCGCGCGAGTGTGTGTGCATGCGTGTATCCTGTGTGTACTGACAGGAGGTGATGGGAGAGGTTACTGTGGGGGGGGGGGGGGGGGGGGGGGGGGGGGGGGGGGGGGGGGGAGTTGCATGTGGAATTCTGCAGAGGTAAAGCAGTGGGCTATGCGCAGGTGTGGTGTACACCCAGAGTGACAGGTGAGCAGGAGAGGATTGGGAGAGGGAACAGAAGCAGGTGGGGTCTCTGACAGCAGACTGGAGGGCTGTGGGCTGCATACAGACAGGGCTGTCAGAGACTCGTCCTGTAGTCAACATTTGCATGGGCCTCCTCTTCCTGTTTTGGTCAGCCTGCAGAAGCACAGTGCATGTTTTCCTGCAGCGATGTTCAGGAGCCGGTGCGGCTTATCGCCGAGCTGAGGAAAATCATTAGCAACAGAGCGTGATTGCCGCTGGGGGAGGGGCCTTAGCAGATAGGGGGTGTTATGCAATGTGTGCCTGTGACTAAGTGTGTTTATTCCTTCTCCTAATCTTTCTGCCACTCCTCTGTAATTAAGACCAATTTCCAAGTCTTTAAAAGATCATTTCTTCTTCCTCCTTTATCTCTATCGTTCTGGCTACCTTTGCTCGAATGCGTCGCTGTTCTCTCCGTTGATTTCCCAGAATTCCCTTTCAGCGTATTTCTCTTTATTTTCTGTCTTGTTCTCAGCACTGCTCCCCGCTCCCATCTCACTGTGTTACTCCCAGTGTGTTTGTTTAACCTTTGTTTGTTCATTTCTAGAAAGTTCTGCGTTGACAGGAAAGCATGGACATTTTAGTCTATAATCCCGCCCTTCCCTGGTGTCCCTCTCTGTCGGTGTGTGTGTGTCTGAGCTGGACTTTAGCTACACGTTGATAAAATGCTTGACTGACTGTGTCCTGTGACGTGGGGGAGGGGGGGTGTCACAGGTTTGTTAGAACTGTGGGTGATGCTGGGCCAGTCTGCCATGTGGGGTAGTACACCCCCTTCAGGTCTGCCCTTTTACCCCGTAATGTTGTAAGAGTGTTGTTCAGAGCAGCATTCAGTTACCTTTCAGTAACCTGTGAATGTTTCCCATTTCACACCGCACCGCAGCTGCAGGGCACCTGCCCTGATGGCGTTTGAGAGGAGCCTGGCACTGAACTTTGATATTTTAAAACCCACTTCCCCTCTCTCCCTCTCTCTCTCTCTCTCTCTCTCTCTCTCTCTCTCTCTCTCTCTCTCTCTCTCTCTCTCTCTCTCTCCCCCCCCGTCTCTCTCTCCCCCCCGTCTCTCTCTCCCTCCCTCTCTCTCTCCCTCATTCTCTCCCTCTCTCCCTCTCTCCCTCTCTCTCTCCCCCTCTCCCTCTCTCTCTCTCTCTCTCTCTCCCTCTCTCGCTCTCTCTCTCTGTGTCAGTGTGCCAGTAGTGGTTGGAACTCTTCTCTCGTATCTGTTATATATTTATCTGCATAGCTCTCCATTCCCAGGCCTGTAGCCTAATGAGGCTGTGGCGGGGAGGAAGAGGAGGAGGAGAGAGGAGGAAGAGGAGGGCAGGCGGAGGGTGGGAAAGAGGAGGACAGGCAGAGGGTGGGAAAGGCTTGGACAAAAGCCACAGAGGCTCTGTTCCCACACTTGGTGTGTGTGTGTGTGTGTGTGTGTGTGTGTGTGTGTGTGTGTGTGTGTGTGTGTGTGCGCGCGCGCGCGCCGCAACAGAGAGGGAGAGTGTATGTTCATATGTATATATGTGTGTGTATATATATAAAATCTGGAAGTGCGTGTGCATGCGTATGTGTTTATATGTATATATGTACATACACTCTCTCAGACTTTGTGTGCCTGTGTGCAGTTGGAGTGTGAGATGTGTCTGTGTGCGGTTGGATTGTGAGATGTGTCTGTGTGCAGTTGGAGTGTGAGATGTGTCTGTGTGCGGTTGGATTGTGGGATGTGTCTGTGTGCAGTTGGATTGTGAGATGTGTCTGTGTGCGGTTGGATTGTGAGATGTGTCTGTGTGCGGTTGGATTGTGGGATGTGTCTGTGTGCAGTTGGAGTGTGGGATGTGTCTGTGTGCAGTTGGAGTGTGAGATGTGTCTGTGTGCGGTTGGATTGTGAGATGTGTCTGTGTGCGGTTGGAGTGTGTAGTGTAGTATAGACACATTCCTCTGTCCAGCCCTGAACCAAATCCCAGCCACACATCCTTGCCTCTGGGTGTTTTTTCTCTTTCTGGAAAGGCTTTTTGGGATTTCTCCTTTGGGAAGTTTGTTGCAGCACAACTAAACTGTAGTGTCCAGGCGTGCATACACTCGGTCTCAGTCAGCCTCTCTGTGATTTACTAAAACCTTCAGTCGTTCTTTGTCTCTGTCCAATAGAATGCCCCAACACAATACAGATGCGGCCAGGAGCCAATGGGATCGAGGCAGACAGTTACCCTGGATTGCACGGATTGTGGGAGGACATAGTCCCGCCTCCTCAGGGGCGGAGTCAGACACAGAGAGCAGTAGCACTGAGAGTGAGAAGGTAAGTGAAAGGGTTACTTTCATGCTGTCATGTGTTGTTGCCAGTAACAGAATACACTCCCTCACCTTTGGGAATGACGACGTTAGGTTCATTCTCTCTCTCAGTCTCATGCCAGACGTCTGGAGACGGGGTCACAAAGGGTCCTCATGTCACCGTCCATGTTGCAGCAGCGAATCACAGAGCTCGATCAGCAGAGGGAGGAGCTGAAGATTGAAGTAAGGGGCGGAGCCATACTCATACAGTATATTACAGTATATATACAGTACACGTGAACAGTATCTTTCTGATATGGGTCCAGTTTACATTGTCATGGTGCAGGAAAACATGATATTTGCCATTATTTACATCCACATGTGATGAACGTCTGTCCCTGCGCAGTTGGACAGTGTGATGAATGTCTGTCTCTGCGCAGTTGGACAGTGTGATGAATGTCTGTCCCTGCGCAGTTGGACAGTGTGATGAATGTCTGTCCCTGCGCAGTTGCAGCTGGAGGTGGCTCTGCTGCAGGGGGAGCTGCAGATGGAGCGGGAACAACTGCGCAGACACACGCAGCAGCTGCAGGAGCTGCAGGAGAAGAGCAAACTGAGGGAGTCCCAGCGGATGGCCGATATTCAGCAGGTAGGAACCCGCAGGCCGATATTCAGCAGGTAGGAACCCTCAGCCCGATATTCGGCAGGCAGGAAACCACAGGCCGATATTCGGCAGGCAGGAAACCGCAGGCCGATATTTGGCAGGCAGGAAACCGCAGGCCGATATTTGGCAGGCAGGAAACCGCAGGCCGATATTTGGCAGTGCCAACAGACGGTTTAATACAAGAACAGAGCAAAGATACAGGCATGATTACACAACTAAGCATACGGACACGCTGAAATGCACACTTGAGTCTTCTGGCTTGACAAGCTCAAACAAAGCATTTCCAGAGAGCAGAGCTTGTGGGGCAGGTTGTTGCTGATCTCTCATCCCCCCCCCCCCCCCCCCCCCCCGGCAGGAGCGAGCGAGTCTTGAGCGTGAGCGTCAGCGAGTGGAGGAGCTCAGGAGGAGCTATGAGGAGAAAGAGCAGCACATTCCCACGCAGCCAGAGAGCCAGAGAGAGCAGCTGCTTGTCCAGCTGCAGCAGGTGAAAAGCTGTCCACACTGCCGCATGCGGTCTCTTTTCCCAGATATCAGTAATATTTGGTGAATTACATTAAATATTATTAAGCCTGGTGACATACTGGAGAGCCTGGGAAAAGCACTCAGGCATTCCTGGGAAAAGCTGTTCTTCACTATGTCATCACCATATATGGCATAGCTTCTGGTGTGCTCCCATAATGCATCGTGGTGTCACTGGAACATTGCCATGGTGATGTTGGTGCAGTGCTCTTACCTGTTCAGAGTGATCTCCACCGGTGGTATGTGGCTTAGCTGGTACCTGTTTAGCTTGTCATGTAAGTGTGTCAACGAGACATTTAAAATGGTGGAGACAGACACAATCACTTTACACAGAGACACATCCAATTAAAATTTTTATTCTTCTGGTAGAGATGCTGTCATTATGGATTTGTTCCAGGTATTTATTTTTTATGGTTTGGTTTTATTGCAAATTTTAATTATTGCTTTCAGAGTCTGAGAAAGACATGTCTGTAAATGCTTCTTCTCTCTGTCTCCTTTCCTTCTCCCTCTCTCTCTCTCTCCCCCCCTCTCTCCCTCTCACTCTCTCTCTCCCTCTCTCTCTCTCCCTCCCTCTCTCTCTCCCTTTCTCTCTCTCTCTCTCTCTCTCTCTCTCTCTCTCTCTCTCTCTCTCTCTCTCTCTCTCTCTCTCCCCCTCTCTCTCTCTCTCTCTCTCTCTCTCTCTCTCTCTCTCTCTCTCTCTCTCTTTCACTCCCTCCCTCTCTCTCTCCCTTTCTCTCGCTCTCTCTCTCCCTCCTTCTCTACCTCCCCCTCTCTCTCTCTCTCTCTCCCCCCCCCCCCCCCCCCTCTCTCTTCCTCAGGAGAAGGAGGCGTTGGATGCAGCAGTACGGGCGTTTGAGGATTGGGAGTTCCGCTTCCTGGAGCGAGAGAGTGGAATTGAGGAAGAAGAGGAGGAAGAGAGTAAGGGGCACATAGAGAAGGAGGTGTCCTGCCAGCAGCGAGTAGTCAGCATGGCGCAGGTGAGACTCTGTTGTACTTGACGCATTAATTAATTTTGGCATTTCCGTGATTGACGTACCAGCAATTCAGGTACCACCTATTTAGCCTCTTCCTACAACTGCAAGATCTCTTACGTTCTTTTATTTCAGAAACATGTTAGTAATTAGTATAAATATTAATATGAAACCCCTGTGTAGACTCCTTTTAAATTGTGATTTTTTTTTCCCCAGAATAAAAGTCCACTTGGTGTCTCCATTATTTTGTCTAGCTCCTGTATGTAGGACTGTGTCAGGACTGACCACTCTGATGGTCTCTGCTTCCACTAGTAGTCCTGGCAAACTGCCCCATGTGTGTGCAGAAAAAGATAAATACTACAAGTTACCAGTATGAAATTCACCTTCAGTTTTCACATTTGCCCTCTTATTCTGCTGGAAGAATCTTGACATAGCTTCTACAATCCACTCTATTAATCCCTTTTAATAATTAGAAAACATGAACCAAAATCCCTCATGAGTCCCCATTAGCTGAGACTGAAGAGATTACATGTCTTAAGCCCCTGTGTGTAACTTGCATGTTTGATACCTACAGTCAGTGTGGTGCCCATTCTCTGCTGTTTTCCCCAGGTTTGGAGTCATTAGTAAATGGAGCTGTTTTGTTTCTAATGTTCTTATTAAGCTTGTTTACGTTGTTGACGGACAGCTGAGGTCTCAGCACTGACCCCTGCTGTTTGATCCGTGTGGACTGTGGTTCTTGTCGCTGAATAATGCTCGGGGCAGGGATTGTGTGACATGTTTCCCTCAGAGACACACTGAGTGTTTGTGCTCTGAGGTGAGGCAGGTAGGGAGGTGAGGCAGGTAGGCAGGTAGGGAAGTGAGGCAGGTAGGGAGGTGAGGCAGGTAGGGAGGTGAGGCAGGTAGGGAAGTGAGGCAGGTAGGCAGGTAGGGAGGTGAGGCAGGTAGGGAAGTGAGGCAGGTAGGGAAGTGAGGCAAGTAGGAGGTGCGGCAGGTGGGAGGTGAGGCAGGTGGGAGGTGAGGCAGGTGGGAGGTGAGGCAGGTAGGGAGGTAGGAGGTGAGGCAGGTAGGAGGTGAGGCAGGTGATGCAGGTGGGAGGTGATGCAGGTGGGGAGGTGAGGCAGGTAGGGAGGTGAGGCAGGTGGGAGATGAGACAGGTGGGAGGTGCGGCAGGTAGGGAGGTGAGGCAGGTAGGGAGGTGATGCTGCCATTAGCAGGGGAGCCTCCGCTGTGCAATGTTCAGTGCTGTGAGTCTGTGGGAAACAGGCATGTAATGATGGTCCTGTTTTTGGTTTTTGGTCAGGCTCTTTGCTTTGTGTCACAGGTACGTTTATAATGTGGGGAGGCTTAGGCTTTTCAAACTTGGCTTTGAGCTGAACCATGGCAAACTTCCTGGGAGGAAAACGGCCACTTCCAGGGAGGAGTGACACCATGCTGTGGTCATTCAGTACTCTCCACTCCGACACAGCCACAGACATCTCCAGCGTTTGCAGTGGCCGTGTATTCTGTACTACAAACTGAAAGAAAAAAAGCATACTGTAAATGTTAGTTTAATTTAACTGAGCATAACTGCAGTTATTCACTCAATTATTGTATAAATATTCTCTCAGTGGATGTATTTCATGATCAGAGTGAGCCAGAGCTTGGAGGTTTCAGCACTCCTTTAGGAGAATTCCGTGGCTGGACTTTGGTTCTCTGTAAAGATCCCAGAAATTGCAGAATTGATGTAGATGAGGCGCAGGGGTCAGCTGAGCGGCAAAGCCCCATCTGAGTTCATTTCAAAGGATTAAAGGGGTCTCCTGTAACACCATTTAATTTTATTATTTTAGACATGCCAGTTTTACTGATGAATTTAAGCAGTACAGACTGCAGCCAACTCAGACACAGTGGAACTGCAAATGTTTTTTCAAACAGTAAATATACATTCCAGAAGTAAAAAAAACTGCATTCCTAAAAGGTTTAGTAATTGCTCTGCGCAGTGGATGGTCAAATCATTACTGAAAAGTAAAAAAAAAAAGTGAGTGAAAAGGCCAGCTCAGGGAGCAGTATAGCAGCCTATGGGAAAAATGTGCTCTCAAGTTAAAAAAGGAAATCTGGGATTCCAAGGATTTTTTACTAGGATGCAAAATGTAATCCTAAATACTGCTATCCAGAGTTTAGTTATGTTAAAATTATTTTTTTTAAAAGGAGAGAGAGTTGTGATTCATGGCTGTGAATATATTGCAGACTTTCCCAGTGTGTCAGTTCATCAGCACGACCCAAGCTTTGCACCAAACTTGCAGAATGTCTTTCAGTCCCGGTAGGGATGGTGGGCTGAGCTTCCCGGCTGTAAGACACGTCTGACCTGCTCTGACGCAAGAGCAGACACAGCGATTTCCTCCAGACAAGTAACTTTGCGTCACTACGCTACTTTTGCATTAGGTGACAAATAGGTGAGAAATACTGTAGGTTTTATAGTCTTTCATTGCAAATCTTGCTCACTACAACCGCTTTGCCTTCAGTAAAATATCTAGTATATGTCAGAAATATGTGTATCTTCTTTTTGTTTATGTAGGGAATACCAATTAAAAAGTTTTTCTGTAAATGAATGTGTTGCTATGGTACCATGCCCCATAGCTTTCATAAACATTAAATGCAAGCATAGCTGAGCAGGCTTTGCTCGGTATCTGAAACAGCTTTGCTGCACTCTAGTGGTGAAAGGAGGTTACTGCTATTCACTGCTGAAGGAGCAGCTCTGGGAGTGAGAGAAGAAGGATCATGGCCCTCTGTTTTCACAGTGTCCTGCCGTCACTGCCGGATGTGTAGGAAGCTGAGAGCTATCCCTTTACTGAAGCTCATAATGCTTGTCCTTGTATGACCATTTTTAACTGTAACTTACCTAAACTCAGTGAAATCTTTATTTGCTTTAAGTAATGAGCAGCCCACCTCAGTACTCAAAGCACTGCTTTTTATAAACCCTTCCTGTTCTGATCATGAGTCAGAAAAACGTCCAGAGTTTCCTTACAGCCTGACCGCTCAGTCCGTAGGAAAAGAACATGGCGGCAGTCGATACTGTGAGTGTGGGACATGGGGGGTGCCTGTCTAGTGTGTGTGTGTGTGTGTGTGTATTTATGCGTGTCTGTGTGCGTGTGTGTGTTTATGCGTATCTGTGTATGTGTTTTTGTGTGTGTGTGTGTGTGTGTTTGTGTTTGCCTGTGTGTGTGTGTGTGTGTGTGCGTGTGTGTGCATGTGTGCGTGTGTGTGCATGTGTGCGTGTGTGTGCATGTGTATGTGTGTGTGTGTGTGTGTTTGTTTTTTGTGTATAATCATGCTGTTGATCATCACCATCCCCCCAAAAGGAAAAACCCCTGACACAAACATGAACTCATGTTGACTCGTGTCTGGGTCACATGAGTTAGGTAATTTCATTAGCGGTAGACGTGAGACGGGGAGAAAGAGTTGATTCAGCTGCTCTGTGGCCTCGCTCTGTATGACAGCTCATCTCTTCACCTTCATCTCTGCCTGTCAGCATCGCTCCATCCATCTCCCACTGCCAGCAGGAATCTATCTGAGCAAGACCTCTCTCCTGCTTACTCTCTCTGTCTCTCCCTCCCTCTCTCTCTCTCTCTCTCTCTCTCTCTCTCTCTCATTTTATTTATTCATTTTATTTTTAAAATGAATAACAACGATGATGCTGATTGTGTAAAAGTGTGTGGAAAAGTGTCATCATTCACTGCATTGAGCTGGTATGCAGTGAGTTGTTGACCATGGATTGCAGACTGAAAAGCTGTTGGTTGGATTTTGGCCTGTTTATTTTGTGCAGAGAGTGAGGTGGTGAATTTTAGGGTTCTCTGTCTCAGGCGCGGGTGCTGCAGCTGCAGAAGCAGGTGGAGGAGATGGAGAGAGAGAAGGACAGACAGATGAACGCTCTGAGGCAGGAGAGGAGGGACCTGATCCACACCTCACACAAGGTATGGCCAGGATAGCCGGCACCCACACTGAGCCGCTGCTCTGGGTGGATCTCTCAGTGAGCCGCTGCTCTGGGTGGATCTCTCAGTGAGCCGCTGCTCTGGGTGGATCTCGCTCTGAGCTGCTGCTCTGGGTGGATCTCGCAGTGAGCTGCTGCTCTGGGTGGATCTCGCAGTGAGCCGCTGCTCTGGGTGGATCTCGCTCTGAGCTGCTGCTCTGGGGGGATCTCACAGTGAGCTGCTGTATGGGTACTCAGCTACTGTCCTCTCAGTAAAGTTCATCTTCAGTCTGGACTGATAGCAGAGGGCACAGATCAGGGCTGTGTGTGGCATTGATTATGTGGTGTTGTGGAGTGTGCGATATGCAGCTGCTTTTTGAGCCATGCCGGTACAGCACCTTTGATAAGGAATGTGATAGGGTAAGGAGAAAAGGGGGTGGAGACAGAGAGAGGGGAGGGGCGAGGGAGGGCAGTGCTTAGCTGGGTAGGAAGGCTGTAGGGGAGACTACTCAGAGCAGCAGCGAGCGGACAGGACTTTCACAGCGCGATATGCCTGGTAAGACACTCTCCTCACTCTACTGCCTTTCTAACCTCTGTGCAAGAGCTCCCAGGCTGTGGCTTCAGCACAGACCTGTAATTTAGCAAACTAGTTTCTCTGTTACACATGCAGTTCCTGTTCAGATCTGAGAGAGAACATGAGAGAAGGGAAAAAGGGAGTGGCAGGAGGTTGAAAGAGAGACGTGTGTCTGTGTGTGAGTGAGAGGAGAGTGAGGCTGTGTGTGTGTGTGGGTCTAAATGTGTGCACTTGTGTGTGTATGCGTTTTCGTGTGTGTCCAAGTTTGTGGTTGTGTGTGGGAGCGCGCGCGCGTGTGTATGTGTGTGTGTGTGTGTGGAGGGGCTGCAGAAGATACAGGGGGGAAATATTGAGGGAGAAATGTATTTTATTTGTATCAGGAAAGTTAATGCATGTTTGACAGCGAAAAGTGAACCTGACAGAAAGGGGTTAATGCGGCCCACAGACACTGAATCACTCATGTGTTTGTGAGTCAGAGAGAGGAGGAGGGAAGGGAGAGATAGGGGAGGGATAATGTTTAACTCGTTAGGGGTTTTCTGAACACTCTGCGCATTCTGACCTGTTGTGCATGTCTCACTCTTTATTGCCCTTTTGTCTGCGCAGATTCCCCCTTTCACTATCAGTCTCTTTCCATCCTTCACCTGTCATTCATCCCTCTGTTTTACACATTCACCCCTCTGTCCTTCACATTCACCCCTCTGTCCTTCACATTCACCCCTCTGTCTTTCACATTCACCCCTCTGTCCTTCACATTCGCCCCTCTGTCTTTCACATTCATCCCTCTGTCTTTCACATTCATCCCTCTGTCTTTCACATTCATCCCTCTGTCCTTCACATTCATCTCTCTGTCCTTCACATTCACCCCTCTGTCCTTCACAACGCTGAATCGAGATTGTGTCCTTTTTGATCAGATACTGAAGGAGAAGAAACCTCTGTCTGATTGGTCCAACGTCACAGGATCTGCCCCCTGCATGATGTCACTGAGTCCACTGACCATTCACAAAGCAGAACAGGTGTGAGAAATTTCAACATGAAACCGTTACATGTATAACAGTAAAGCAGGGTATATAACGCAGGCATCTGGGTTGGGTAAAAACTGCTCCTCCTCACACATCATTTGCATAATTGCCTTTGAATTTTCACTTGATTGTATCTGTTTTGAAGGAAACAACCAAGGAAGCAGCGAGTTTGCCCAGAAGGCGGAGTTCACATCGCACCAAGCTCACTGATAGGCCGTTGTCAGCCCAAGGTGAGTTCCCATTTGAGTGGTCAGAGCCCCAATCTCCTCTGTCTTCTAAAAGAAACCAGCGTGAAAGGGTGCTTCTTCAGCTCCTCCTGCCTTCCTCTGGGTGTGCCCCCCCATCCACCCACAATAAACAAGCCCCTAGGAGTGTCAGCTGACTTACCAGTAATTTCACCATGTTGTGCTCCCTGTAGCTACTGGTTCAGCCAGTGCAGCAGCTCGGTTTACCTGGCAAGCCACGCCCCTCTAGGCTAGCCTCCAGTCGCCCAACACTGACTGGCACAGCAGACACCCCTGCTGTCTCCCTGACATGAGCCATTTAGTCACACTGTCTGGATGTGTAAATGTGTGTGTTGGTGAGTGTGTCAGTGGGGCAGATAGCTCTGCAGGCATTAGAATTGCTGGTGTGTGCTGCACATGTGTGGATTTGGCAGCTTTGGGCTCCGGGGGGGGGTGGGGGGGTATTGAATCCTGATATCGGAATTAATTGCAAACAGCTTCCCTCTCTCATTTCCTTCCTTTCATCTTTCTCTCTCATTCTTAGAGGTAATAAAGCTGTCTCTGTCAGTGATTTCCCATTTTAAGGTAAGAGTAAAGATGAAGTGTGCAGTTTTTGCTGCCTTTCCATCCCTGAAACCGTGACGTATGGGGATTCACAGCATTGGTAGTGTCACCTGATTTCTCCTCTCTTCCGCAAGGATTAGTAGTTTCACTGTATGTGGGAATCATGGGAATTTTGAGAAGAGATTCTTGTGTTATTGAATATGAAAGTGAAGCTCCTGGGGCACACACAACCAGGCTGTGAAACTCAGGGTAAATATCCTCTAATTCAGTAACAATTTCTGTTATTATAGCCAAGCAGGAGAGTGCTCTGGTGTTTTTGTGGGTGTTCTGATAGGGAGTGAAATTTAATGTGTTTTTTTTTTTTTCTTTCTCTCACTCATAGCATTGGTGTATGGTGTGTGTGTGTGTGTGTGTGTATGTATACGTTTGTGTATGTATACGTGTGTGTGTGTGTGTGTGTGTTTGTGTGTTTGTGTGTGTGTGTGTGTGTGTGTGTGTGTGTGTGTGTGCGCGTCCATGGTTGTGGCTGGCTTGAGGCTGTCAGGGGTAGAGGGGGTTAATATGATAGACCCCAGGACCAGCTGGTGGATGTTACCCTCTGGGCCCAGATCCTTGCATTCTGGGGCCTTGTGGTTATTTTTAGATGGAGAATTGAATTGCCTTTATATTGTTGCTGTTTGTTGGCCTAGTCCTGCCCTGCGTACACCGCTGTGTTTTCCTTTGTACTTGGAGATGTATCACAGCCCCCTGTGGGTGGGTTTCTGAGGTTTTCTGTGGGTGGGTTTTTCGCCCTGTGAGCTGACCCTCACCTCCTACCTGTTTGGCTAGCTTAGGGCCTGTTTCAGATATTTATCAGGCAGCCATATTTTCCTTTAGTATCATGTAATTCCCGTAATACCCTGCTTGCTTTCAGTGGCTCTCTGTTGGGATGTTTTAGCCCTAAATATGTGAGGATTGTGCCATGATCCAGTGATCCATGATCCAGTGTCTTATTTCCTACCGTGAAGTTGTATTAGTTTCCCTCAGACTTATCTTGACGTTGAAATGTTTTCAGTTTTGTTTTGCCTTTTCTTTGAAGGCTCAGTTCTGGCAGCATTTTTCTGTTAAAGCCACAGGCAGCAGCAGAACCGGGCCCTGTGCAAAGGGGACGCATTTTCTCTCCTGGATTGGATTTCCAGGGGTTTCTGTTGAAGAATCTGTTGCCCCTTTCTCCTTCTTCGTGAGTTATGTCAGTGTGTGTGTGTTGCTCGGGTTTCACTGGCAGCCTAACGCAGCTCCTCTGGCATCTCTGTCCCTCCTTTATCTCTGCCTCAGTTTGTGACGTGTGTGCTTAGTGTGTGACCTTTGACCTGTGACAGGGCTGGTGAGGATGGCACCGGACGGGCCTGCCCCCGAGTCGCTCGCGTCCCCCCTGCTGTCGGCCCATCAGCACAGCAACGGCCACTCCAACCGCAACGGCTTCCTCAGCCCCTGCAGCAGCGCCGGCAGCTCTCGAGCGGCCAGGTATGTAACGGCACAGCGCCCCGGGCCTGTTACACGCTACTGAGCTGCAACATTACGGAGCCCAGGGCCCGTTACACATTACTGAGCTGCAACATTACAGAGCTGTAACATTACGGAGCCCAGGGCCCGTTACCCATTACTGAGCTGTAACATTACAGAGCTGTAACATTACGGAGCCCAGGGCCCGTTACACATTACTGAGCTGCAACATTACAGAGCTGCAACATTACGGAGCCCAGGGCCCGTTACACATTACTGAGCTGCAACATTACAGAGCTGTAACATTACGGAGCCCAGGGCCCGTTACCCATTACTGAGCTGTAACATTACAGAGCCCGGGGCCTGTTACTGAAATGTAACATTACTGAGCCCAGGGCCTGTTACTGAACTGTAACATTATGGAGCCCAGGGCCCGTTACCCATTACTGAGCTGCGACATTATAGAGCCCAGGGCCCATTACTGAGCTGGGGCTGTTATTTTTTGCTACCTGAAGATGTTAATTGACTGGCCATCATAGTGATGTGATTAGCCAGTGACAGGGGTGATGTGATTGGCCAGTAACATGGGAGGTGTGAAGGCAGTGCTGATGCTGGTTGTTTTGCAGCCCCTGTCTGGGCCTGCCTGACCTGGTCGAGATGGAGAGGAAACTGAGAGGAGCCAAAGCTGAGCGGGAGAGGCTTCTGAGAGACAGGGTGGGTGGCCAAAGCTCCCTTTTTGACTGTGACACTGTGCACATCTCTGGTAGATAAAGCTACAAAACCCCACAAGCACTAAACACAGGACAGGTTGGAGCAGTGAAACACTGAAAGGCTTCTGAATGCATGTAACCAGTGACTGAAAGGAACAGTTAACACAAAAAGAACAGAACAGTCCTGTCCTCTCCTTGGTGTGGCTACCACACCGGTGAAGTCATTGTGGGTGTGCTCGGTTAAATTGTGAGGAAAACAGATTTCAGGGCATGATGAATTTAAACTCTTGATTTGAACTGTTTTACACCATTGAAACGGGACTCCCCAGATTGTTTTGAAATTACAGTAATCTCTGAAAAACATACACAGACATAACCTCACAAAGTCAGCAAATTTAGTTTCTTTCTGCCTTGGCAGTTTACAGTTTCAGTTCCAGTGCAATTGTTGGCTTGATGTTAAATAATACAGTCAAAGCAGAAGTGACAAAAAAAACAATGATGACCAGTTCAGGTCATGTGGGTGAAAAAGGAGTGTCTCTCAGACCTCCAGTGAGGGATGAGCTGTCTGTCACCCTGTAGGAGGAGAGATGGAGGGCAGCTGCCGAAGAGAAGAGGCGGAGAGAGCTGGAGTCACACATAGCGGAGCCTACAGAACCAGAACCAGAACCAGAACCAGAACCAGACCCTGAACCAGAACCGCAACATGGCCCAGTTCGGTGCAGCACAGAGGTACTCTCATGATGTGATCACTGCCTCTGTTGCAGTGCCATGTGTTCCTTCTGACTCGGCGTGAAAGTTTGATCTGACACCATGTGGATGTTCTGTGCTGTCTCTTCATTGTAGTTTCCTGTTTCCTGGTCTCGTTCTTTCTCTCTCTCTCATCTCCCTCTCTTATCTCTCCTGGGCCTTCACAGCTGTCTCTTGTAACTAAATCACAATCCTCAGACCTCAGTGTTTCTTTAAATGTCAGAATACGTTATTGGCTTACCAAGTGCTGCTAACACAACTATTAGTTGTCAGATTTTTGTCAGGTAGAAAAGTAATGATATAATGGTCTTAAAATCAAACTTTCACAGTAGAAATAGTACTGAGGATGGCTGGTACACTAACCTTTAACGCTGGTCATGTTTGGAGGGATTGTGTTGTTTTTAATAACAGACTGCTCTCTCCTCAGCCTTGCCTCCCGCTGTCTCTGTCTGTGAACTTTGACCTGCGGGCTCACGTGGAGTCCCTGGGACACAGCGTGGCAGGGTGTATGGGGGTGCGCCTGTCTCCACGGCGATGCGCAGGGTTCCTGACGAAGCGAGGAGGCCGAGTAAAGACCTGGAAGAGGAGGTGGTTCCTGTTTGACCTGGATCACCGCAGACTAGCCTACTACACAGGTGAGAGAGTGTGGGTGTGAGTGTGAGTGTGAGTGTGTGTATAGTGTGTGTGTATAGTGTGTGCGTGCGTGCATGTGTGTGAGTGTGCGCGTGTGTGAGTGTGCGCGAGTGCGCGAGTGTGAGCGAGTGTGTGTGCGCGCGTGTGCGTGTGTGTATAGTGTGTCGCCTCTCTGTATGCGTCACTCTGGCTCTTTCACTTCTCACTGCTTCCTGTCTCTGGCTGCTGCAGTGGTACACATCCTCGCCCACTGGTGCTGGCTGTGTTTCTGTTTGTGTCCAGCTGTCTGTCTGCCCCACATTCATGCTTCACCTCCAGTTTTGACATGACCTTTGACCTCTCAAAATGGATCTGGACTTCAGCCTAATTCTAAGATACATTTTAAACAGATTGCAAAACAAACATTGTGATAACAATAAATCAACATGGCAAGTCACGACAGGAAACAGTCTTGCTCAAGACACTTTAAATTGATTTGTGGTAGCATTAGCGTTACATTCATTTAGCAGAGTGACTTCCAGCACAAAAGAAAAGAACAGAAGTGTATCCATTCAAGTTCTAACATCTGAAAATCTTTTGAGTGTTTGTGTGTGTCTCTGTGTATATGTGTGCATATGTGCATGCATGTGTGTGTACATGCATGTGTGTGTGCGTGCGGGCATTTGTGTGTGCATGTGTATGTATCATGTTTTCACAGTATTACTGCGTTGCAGTGACCCTCTGTCTCTCTCTCAGACCATGACGAGAGGAAGCTGAAAGGAGTGATCTACTTCCAAGCCATAGAGGAAGTGTATTATGACCATCTGCGTACTGCCACCACTGTGAGTCTGCTCTCCCTGATCTAACAGAAACTGTGTTAACAGCCCAACAATCTACAATAAAGAGCTTCCCCTTCTGGAAACATTCAAAGAAGGAAACATTAGTAAAGCAGCACATAGTAAGAATAGAGCATTTCCTAAAAGAAAAAAATATCAATAGATACTAACACAGATCCACACAACCACCTGCCCACAGCAAGAGACACTGTTAGAAGCTCAGTGTGGAGATGCATTGTGGTGACTGGTCGTGAGTGAATGAATCTCTGGCTCAGTGTGGTAACACAGTGTGCTTGCTTTTCTTCCTCTCTCAGTCTCCCAGACCCAGCCTGACCTTCTGTGTGAAGACCTATGAGCGCCTCTTCTTCCTGGTAGCACCCAGCGGCGAAGCCATGAGGATCTGGATGGATGTCATCGTCACGGCGACAGACGAGCACAGCCGCTATTGACGCTGCTGCCCCCCCCCACGGCCCTGGCTGGTCCAGACTGGCCTTTTTCCGCCCGATTTGGCCCTGCACTGATAAAAAAAAGTTTAGGCATAGTCTGCTGGAACCAGTGCAGAACCAAACAACAGACTGGACTCTGGTAAGAAGTTATTTCGGAGATTTCTTCACCAAGATGAAGTCAGTTTTATCTCTCCAGAGGCTCCACAGAACTGGTGAGAGTATCGCAGAACCAGTAATGAAGAAGAGAATCGTGCCAAAGACAGAGACTGAGAGAAGGGAGTGGAGGACAGAGAGGGCAGCTGGAAGGGTGACGACATCCAGTGGGAGATCTGACCCGTCGTCAGACCCGTCGTCAGACCCGTCGTCAGACCCGTCGTCAGACCCGTCGTCTGACCCGTCGTCAGACCCGTCCAGAGCTCCAAGGCAGAGGCGGACACACAGAGACGGATACTGGCAGACAGACAGGCCTGCAGGGTTTCTCTGTGTTTTACCTCCTCCTTGTGGTCACATGGCAGTACTACATCCTCCATTTTCCATGCTATGCAAAACAATGCAAGTCAATGACCCAAGGACACCTCTGCTTTACACCATAGGTCAAAAGGGCTGTATTGATGCTAAATGTAAACTTTGTTTATTAATTTTTTAACTTCTCATTTAACAATTTGATATTATTATTATTATTATTATTATGATTATTATTATTATTATTACATGTGAATAAAAAAAAATCAGAAAATGAAGCCCTCTTAGTATAATTTGAATTTCTTCTTTTGAAGTGGCCTTTTATTCATTGCTTTTGCCCTCTTCTTCTGCTTTGGGAAGCATAATTTTCTTTGAAAAAGGAAACTGCGTTTCTGCATTAGCGGCTCATAAGGACAGTTCGTTCCACCTCCTCGCGTTACCTTGTGAACCTATGCAGTTTGCACAGTAGCGAGTGTTTAATTTCATCAGGGATCATAAGGGAAGCTCGACGGGGTTTACTGGGCAGGATATGAATAAGCTGTGTAATACTGGACGGAGAGATGATGGCGTTTGTCTCTTATTGCTTCTGTTGGAGACATCCTCTGGTTCTGGACATTTTCTTTGTACATTACCAGACAGCAGACATTTCAAAGAATGTACACAGAGATTGAACTTGAAATATTGGGGTTTTTAAAAGTACACAGTATATACAGCAGACTGAAAGAGTTATCTAACTGCTGACCATGACTAAATATTGCATTTTACTTAGGTCTGTGATATGAATAGCTAGAAGAAGAGGAAAAGTTATTCACATTACTTTACATTTATTTAGGAGACACTCTTATCTAGAGCACCAAATGTGTGTTACATTCGTAACCACTTTGCCGATTAACCCATCATAATTATTCAGTAACAGGTTAACACAGTGCCACTCAGGTGTAACATTTTCAACACAAAGAGTCCTTATTCTTATTTTGCGTGCTCGTGTTAACCAAAGTAAATAAATGCAAAATGTGCTGATGCACGAACCCCCTGGGCTGATGTTAACCACAGAGTGGCGCTTACTGTCATCACGCAGCAGCTGATGTAAGCGTAGCCTTACTGGCCACCGCTGTGACCATGCAGCAACAAGTGGCATAATTGTGAATTTAAAAAGTAAAAATGCCCTTAACAATTTTAAATTGGTATTTTAAAACCATTTCCATGTTCCGCCAACTAAATGTTTACTTATTGCCTTTTTAGTCATTTTTTGTGAAAATGTTCCACCGTGTTCTGATGATGTTACCCTTATATTCAACGGGGAGTAACCTAGAGCAATACAGTATACACGCAAGTGCAAAACAGACCGTGCATTAACCGCTTTTACTGTTAAGGTAAGAAAGTCAAACAAAAGATGAGGTGGAAGATGAACTGACTTGCTCCATGTGTTTTGGGAATTCAGATTTTCAGGAATCCTGTTATCTTGCCACATAGGCAGAGCTTTTGTAAAGACCACCTGTTGCCTGGCCCTTCCCCCTGTTCGAGGTATGGATGAGGAGGAGCACTGCACAAGAGAAAGTTCCTGAAATGCCAGCATCTGTTTACACGCTGGAGGTTTGCAACACAGTTCCGCAGGAGAAGGTTAAGCAGGGGGCCTTCTCAGGGTCCAGAGGGGCTGTGTAGCCTGCGTGCGAGCCGGGATGTGTGGAGTGCAGTGGCTCAGGGAAACGGGCCACAGTGTCTGTCAACTGACACACCTTGAGCAGGACTGCAAGGAAATACGATTAATAACAACAACGATAATAAAAATAACGATCATAATCATGTCATGTAATTATAATGACAGTTAAAGCTCCAAGCTTCAATCACAGATGCACAGCCAAGACACTGAGCTGAGATGTAGTTTCAGTTCAGAAAAAAAGGCCAAAACCCGGACACACAAAGTGAAACAAGTAATTTGTTGTTATTTATTTTGCAATTTATTGTTATTTATAAACCAATATATTGCTAATATTGCTTTGCTATTGACGATTTTGAGTTTGAAGCACACTAAGGAGAGAGCTGTAGCTCTCTCACAGGCAGCTGTTAGCATGAAGGCAGGTCCTGGGGTATCTGAAAAAACGGACGGATCAAATATTCTCCAATGTTTTGACTATGCATGCTTATAAGCGGTATGGAGAAAATGTGTAGCTACCATTCAACTGAAAACCTCCGAGGAGCAGAATTCACTGTAGTGATCCTCAAGAGTGGCCAGGTAATTCAAACAATCAAAATTTATTTGTTACTGTGTATTTTAACAAGTTATTTGATAAGTGAATTGATAGGTTTAATTAAATTTAATTTAAGTGATAAAATACAATCACAGAATAATGTGTTATCTTTGAAGTTTAATGACTTTAATGGTTTCATTGATTCATTCATTGATTGCTTTGGTACAGAACGACTGTATGATCCTCTCAGTCCATCTGCAAGCCATGCTGTTCCTTCATGTTCCCTCAGTTTGTGTGAGGTCACAGTGAGCCTCTCTTCCTCATTTACAAACCCAAGCAAAACATTGCAAGAGGCAAATGCATTTGTTGATCACAGTGTGCTACAGCAGGACAGCTGTATGTCTGCCCTGTGTGTAATCTGTAGTCTCTGTCTGCTCAGTGTGTAATCTGTAGTCTGTGTTTGTTCAGTGTGTAATCTGTAGTCTGTGTGTGTTCAGTGTGTAATCTGTAGTCTGTGTCTGCTCTGTGTGTAATCTGTAGTCTGTGTCTGCTCTGTGTGTAATCTGTAGTCTGTGTGTGTTCAGTGTGTAATCTGTAGTCTGTGTCTGCTCTGTATGTAATCTGTAGTCTGTGTCTGCTCTGTGTGTAATCTGTAGTCTGTGTCTGCTCTGTGTGTAATCTGTAGTCTGTGTCTGCTCAATGTGTAATCTGTAGTCTGTGTCTGCTCTGTGTGTAATCTGTAGTCTGTGTCTGCTCTGTGTGTAATCTGTAGTCTGTGTCTGCTCTGTGTGTAATCTGTATCTTGCATCTGCATCTTTTCCTCGCAGCTCTGGTCACTCTGGCTCACCTGCAGGTCTCGCTGTCTGTGGAGCTCCTCAGCATGTTCCTGCCAGACCACCCTGAGCGCTTTGAGCTGTGTGTGTTCATCAGGTGGTGGAAGGACTCTCCTCCCACAAAGGACTCTCCCCTCTGTGAAGGACTCTGCCCTCTGTGAAGGACTCTGCCCTCTGTGAAGGACTCTGCCCTCTGTGAAGGACTCTCCTCTCTGTGAAGGACTCTCCCCTCTGTGAAGGACTCTGCCCTCTGTGAAGGACTCTCCCCTCTGCGAAGGACTCTACCCTCTGTGAAGGACTTGGCCCCCTGCAAATGCACCCAGTGAATGTAAAGGTGGATTAACTGAGTGTCTTATTTCTGTTTCCGTCTTGCACTGAGAACCACTCCAGTGAGAACCACTCCACTGATGAGAGGCAGGTAGTTTGTGCACTTTTAGTTTTGATTCGTTGACAGTCGCTTACAGCCATCTGTGGGGCAGTGCTATCTAAGATAGGATCATGCTGGAGGTATTTCATATGGCACCAATAGTTATTAGTTATCAAACTGACTTCTCTAGTCAGACTCAGTCTCTCAGTTTACCAGCAGAGGGAGCCATGGAGCACAGAGTATAGCTGAGGTCAGTGACCCTCTGGGAGTGTGAAGCACTGTAGTAAATCTCAGAAACTCAGCTTCAGCCTGGGATTTGAATCCTTGTTTTCCCCACTGTGGCCTGTTTATACCAGACTGTGAGTTTCCTGGGTTACCTCCTTTTCCGCAGGAGCACCCCAGGTTCCCGGGTTCCCCTTTCAAACTGAGGCAGACCTGAGAATTTACTGGCTCTGACCCACTCTGGGGCCAGGCCGGCCTGGAAGACCCGTTTAAACCAAACCCAGGCTCCCGGGCCGGCCTGGAAGACCCGTTTAAACCAAACCCAGGCTCCCGGGACAGCCTGGAAGACCCGTTTAAACCAAACCCAGGCTCCCGGGCCGGCCTGGAAGACCCGTTTAAACCAAACCCAGGCTCCCGGGCCGGCCTGGAAGACCCGTTTAAACCAAACCCAGGCTCCCAGGCCTGTGGGAAAGGGGTCTTAGCAGAGTTACATTTCCTGTGTTTGCTCTGTTTATATTAGAATGCATGCAACAGGTTGCCAGAGGATTCTGCCAAATAGCCTGATCCAATGGCAGGATCAGACACCAGAGAGAGAAAGGGTCAGGAGCAGCTATGGCCATGTGGTGGAGTTACCACACTAACTGTTCAATGTGTAAAATGCATTATAGCTATACTTGAGTCACTGGAGAACATATAAATTAATTATAAATAATTTCTAACCATACATGGAAACACTTTTATTTAAATACTTGTGTGAGATATTACTGTGAGTCTTGCTGTGGTAAAAAGCACTGCTGTTCAAATGGTTTCTTCCGTTTTCTTGGTGATATTTTTGTAAAGTCATGGTGACTCAAGCAGCCTGATGAAAGACCCCCTCCCTCAGCTGGGTTTCACAGGCTGACCTCAGATACACATCAGATCCACACCCTCACAGGGGTCATAGCCTGTGTGTCTGCCCCTTTCAATTTTCATCTCAGGCGTGACAGAGAGCAAGAGCGTGTGTGTGTCTCTGTGTGTGTCTCTGTGTGTCTCTGTGTGTGTCTCTGTGTGTCTCTGTGTGTCTCTGTGTGTCTCTGTGTGTGTCTGTGTGTGTCTGTTTGTGTCTGTGTTTGTGTCTGTGTTTGTGTCTGTGTGTGTCTCTGTGTGTGTCTGTGTGTCTCTGTGTGTCTCTGTGTCTGTGTGTGTGTGTGTGTGTGTGTGTGTCTGTGTGTCTCTGTGTGTCTGTGTGTGTCTCTGTGTGTCTCTGTGTGTGTCTCTGTGTGTCTGTGTGTGTGTGTGTGTGTGTGTGTGTGTGTGTGTGTGTGTGTGTGTGTGTGTGTCTCTGTGTGTCTCTGTGTGTCTCTGTGTGTCTCTGTGTGTGTCTGTGTGTCTCTGTGTGTGTGTGTGTGTGTGTGTGTGTGTGTGTGTGTGTGTGTGTGTGTCTCTATGTGTGTCTGTGTGTCTCTGTGTGTCTCTGTGTCTGTGTGTGTGTGTGTCTGTGTGTGTCTGTGTGTGTCTGTGTGTGTGTGTGTGTGTCTCCGTGTGTGTCTCTGCGTGTCTCTCTGTGTGTCTGTGAGTGAGTGAGTGAGTGAGTCTCAAAGAGCACAGTGACAGAAATTCTCACTCTTTATCCATATTGTATTTAACACTGGGTTCTCAAAAAATGAGTGCCTTCCTGCTGTGTGAGGAATGAGAGAGCAGATAAAGATATCTTCCTCTCTCTGCGTCTTTCCCAAAGTGAGTGCATGGTCACAAGGCACAGCGTGACTCTCTACTGCCTACTGTTCGGACTGCTCCTTTCAGATGCTCTCCTGGCTTTGATTTGATCATGTTTTGTATGTTGTTTTTCACAGCCATATAAATTACTATCAGCATTCATAATTACTCTGACGTGTTTACATAAAAACTTTGCTAGTTTGACTGAGCGCAGATAGTACTGGGGGGGGCTGAAGGGGGAAAGATTCCAGTGACTTCATGTGAAGGGAGATCACTGCACACTCTTACTGCAGTTCTGAGCAGGTTACGCTGCAGTACTGTGTCAGTGAAGAATGCTTATTTTGTGTGTCAGGCATTTTCAGTGTGAATCGCCTAAGCCAAGGAAGGACTCAATAGGCGGCTGTGATGTGCCAGTTTGGGCTTTGGGTGTATCAGACGACACTTTCTCAAAGTTAAAAAACATATTTTATTATGTTGTATGGGTCATTCTACAGAAATATTCCAATTTGTGTCTGAAAATACATTTTGAAAAAGACAAGAGGGCAGATGTTGGTGGGTTATTTACAGCGAGCTTGTTCTCAAGGCAGCAAATGGCTCATGAGTTTTTAAGTGAAGTGA
>NC_050592.1:807500-865000 GCF_013368585.1 Megalops cyprinoides
AGGAGTGACACCAAGTCAAAACTACTGTCATCTGTGCTGAGATGAGAAAGTGTGGACAGGCGTGTGTGTGTGTGTGCGTGTGTGTGTGTTTAGTCCTGCACAGTCCATGACTGGTGAAAGCATGTAAGTCTTAACAGATCTGAGTTAACTGTGCTGAAATATTTCTACAGGATAGCAGAGTTGATAAGATGTCACTGTGTTATATCACATCTTACCTGAGAATCCAGTCTGCTAGGGACTGCAGGAGTCTGTAGGAGGAGGCAGACACTGGACCGGGCCGTGTTTATCACTGACACATACACAGGATTGTGTATTTGAGTAAACATTTGTTGACAGCTCTTGTCGCAGTAACAAAAAAGGAAACACCCATCAGCTCCTGTAACTTGCTCTTTCTCCTCCTACTCAGTCACCAGCATTCTTCAGTTCTCTCTCTCTCTCTCTCTCTCTCTCTCCCTCTCTCTCTCTCTCTCCCCCCCCCCTCTCTCTCTCTCTCTCTCTGTCTGAAACCCTTTCACTCACTCTTCTTTCCCCCTGCACCTCATCACACCATTAGTGCAGAGAACATTAGGCATGGGGTAGTAAATCTACTTACTGAGAGTAAGCCCAATCGGTGAACAGAGGCGTTTACACTTTTAATAAAATACTTCATACTGCTGGTTTACGGAGTGTGCTGTTTGTGAAGGTGGTGCCTGCTGGGTATGGCAGCTCAGGGGAGCTGCAGGGTGCTGCCCATTGTTCTCAGTGTGTCTGTCTGACTTTATCTGCTGTATCTCAGCACTGTGCTGGTGCTGCTCATGCAAATTAGTTGCTGTATTTTCTGTCACAGACTACAGTGCCAGTGTTGTCCATATCCATATCCATAATGGCTGAAATTCAGGAATTATTTTTGAAAGAGCTATTGAGTAAAGTTCATGGGTTAGTGTTTACATTGTGTGTGTGTGTGTGTGTGTGTGTGTGTGTGTGTGTGTGTGTGTGCGTGTGTGTATTAAAGTGTATATTTCAACTGTTTATACCAGCATTGTCCTCTCATGAAGGTAATGGATATGTTTTACAGTTAACACCATTGTCCAAACACACAAGAGCATGTACTTACAGTAGTGTGCAATAAAGGTGTTACCTGTTCTGTAGCTTTGACAGTGTAATGGTGTTACCTGTTCTGTAGCTTTGACAGTGTAATGGTGTTACCTGTATTGTGGCTGGTATTAGAGTATTGTTGTAGATGACAGCCTGTTTTAGGTCCTTTTGTTTCTGTACACAAAACCCATCCGTGGTTTGCTGGAGGCTGACTGGCAGGCGGCTGTGGGCTTACATCTTTGATAAATAATAAACAGGTAAGTAGGCATTTATTGTTAAATAAATGAAGACAGATAATATGGTAACAGCTGTGTAACAGCAGGCTAGAGCCCGCAGAAGGGGCTGGCCAGTCCTGTCCTCTGTCCACACCCACAAGCTTCTACGCACTGTTGAGGCAGTATGAAAGGGCACCAAAATAACTGCTTTGTACCTGCGTTGCTCGCGTCTCTGTCTGTATGAATGCTTCATTTCTGCAGCCCGTCTTTTCCTCAGTCATGGTGAAATCATGCGTGCGTGTGGCAGCTTCCTGTGCACCCGACACTGTTTCAGGAGAGTCAGCACTGCCCTTTCGCTACTCGAAACAACAAAACAAGCAATGGTGGAAGTGTGAGAGAAATATTTCAAAGAATCGGTGGACAAATAAACGGACCGTTATAATGGAAATTAATGAAAAACAAAGTCTGTTTGGTTGTTATTTGCCTGGATTTTAAACAGATTAACCTACGTTGTGAGGTGAAATACCCCTACTGTGATACTGCAATAACTGTATCACTGTCCAGTGCACTGTTTGAGTCCCACCTTGCAGCAGACAGCCAATCAGGATGAATCTTTCAGCTCCAGTCATGTCTCTGTGTCAGAGAGGAGCAGAAACTCTGCAGTTACAGAAACACACTGATTCTTACACTGATACTAATTCATTTTAAAGGTGTAACAGACTGGCATTTCATTCTAAATTTCATCCTAAAACTGCAAAGCAATAGGTCTCAAACACTGTGAACCTGTAAACCTGTAAGCTGCTTACATTCATGCAGACTAATGACCACTCCAAATCATGTGTAAAATAGCAACCTCTGGTGGAGACATTACAATGGTGCTGTACAAGGATGTGCAGTAACATTCAAAGTTGTGCAAAGGGGATTTCTGACATGTTATGATTGAAATTCTTGCAGACATTGTGTTACCTAATTAAAACAGATACATATATGTAGGATGTTTTCATCCATTTTACTTCAGTAATGTTTACATTTGCAAATAGTAGGAGATTCAAGTACAGTGAAATGAAATGTTGTAATATTTATAGCTATTTGTCACATTTCTGTGGAAGCAATACAAATGATAATTTTAGCTGTGAGATGCAATATAAGCCAAGCCTTGAGTTCCGCTTTCACCACAGTCGGCAACACTCTGCTCTGAAACTCTGACACTTTCATCCTCTGATCATCTATGCTCTTCAGAAGGTAAAGAAAAAATCTATATTATTAATATGCTTACATTTATTTTGCAGCATTGCATTAAGACGACCGTGGGCATGATATTGGACAGTGTTTCTGAGGTAATCTAAACTAAGTACCAGTGTGGGAGTGTCTGGCACATGGAGACTGAATGAGGCTGACTGTATGCGTGTCGTCTCTGTTTCCTATTTTACCCTTCAGTTAAATCTGGCTGGGCATTAGATCATAACACATTACAGTATGTTTCATGTACTCAGTCATATCTTTGTAGGATCAGAACATTCACCTGATGAGAGTCTGGCAGAGGTGTACTGGAGGACAGGCCACGTTACAAAGGACAGAGCTCCTGCACTCACCAGTCTGGCAAACTTAATAGTTTTATGAATTATTACAGATTACAATTTGTGGACAGATTTTTGTAAAGTGCTTTGGGCAGCAGATATGTACGGTATTAAGCTTTGAGGTGAATCCACAGCCTGTATTTGTAAATGCCCTCAGCATGGATTCTGTCTTCAGTATGTCAAACACAGTGAAATTCCTCAGGGGAACTTTCTCACCCAGTTCATTTAGCGGTTTGATTTGAACAGAAATGCAGTTCAGTTCAATTGCAGCTCTATGAGAAACATTTACAATGACACAGTCACACCAGGCTGAGAGTCAAACAACTGCACTGAGATCCTTACAGAGATATGCGGTGAACTGAACTGAAATGAACTTGGGGCATTTGTGTTTTTAATTCACAGAAGGGCTGCAGTGTTGGGAAGAGACTGATTTACATTGCAATAATATACAGTATTTTCTGAGTCTCATTTTTCTCTCCATTTGTGAATTATTTCACTAAAGCAACACGTGTAGTAGAGCTGAAATCAGAACGCTGGACTGTGGAGAAATGGCTGTCTGCAGCCAGCTGGAGGGTGGGGGTCCACACTAACATGCTGGTGAACTGGGCTTGGTGTCACACTATAACTGACTTACAGGAACGTAACCAGCTGACAGTTTCTTTGCAGAAATAAGTGCTAAATTCATGAGGAGAAGCTCATGGTCCTCAAACTTAAATTAAACACGCAAATAAGCTGAAGTACTGTAGTGTAGCACTGAGTAGTGAGAGAGTGCAGAGAGAGAGTTGGGGGGGAGGGCAAGAGAGAGATACAGAGTGATAGGGAAGAAAAGAGATACACATTGTATTCACCATAAGAGATACAAAAGAGAAATAGACAAAGCAGACCAAAGTAAACATTTTATTCTACACATGTGTAGTCCGGCCAATAAAGCTTATGGGAATTTGATAGAGTGAGAGAGAAAAAGAGTGAGTGAGAGAGAGACATGTTGACCCCATATGCATCTCTGTTCAGTTGATCTATCACAAGGTGGAAAAATGTTGCCAAAATCAATAAACAGCAGCTCTAATAAAAAAAAAAAACAGCTCCATTATTCACTCCTGGAATTTCAAATGCAGTGAAATTCCTCAGGGGAACTTTCTCACCCAGTTCGTTTAGCGGTTTGATTTGAACAGAAATGCAGTTCAGTTCAATTGCAGCTCTATGAGAAACCTTTACAATGACACAGTCACACCAGGCTGAGAGTCAAACAACTGCACTGAGATCCTTACAGAGATATGCGGTGAACTGAACTGAAATGAACTCGGGGCATTTGTGTTTTTAATTCACAGAAGGGCTGCAGTGTTGGGAAGAGACTGATTTACATTGCAATAATATACAGTATGTTCTGAGCCTCATTTTTCTCTCCATTTGTGAATTGTTTCACTGAAGCAACACTGTAGTAGAGCTGAAATCAGAGCGCTGGACTGTGGAGAAATGGCTGCCTGCAACCAGCTGGAGGGTGGGAGTCCACACTAACATGCTGGTGAACTGGGCTTGGTGTCACACTATAACTGACTTACAGGAACGTAACCAGCTGACAGTTTCTTAAGTGCTAAATTTATGAGGTGATCAAATGTATTTTACACACCCAAATAAGCTGAAGAACTGCAGTGTAGTGTTGAGTAGAGAGAGAGTGTAGAGAGAGAGTTGGGGGGGGGGAGATAGAGAATGATAGGGAGAAACAGAGAGATACACACTTCATTCACAATCAGAGATAAAAACCAGAGACAAATCCTGACAATCACGGCCTCCCCATATAGAAAGCAGACCCAAGAAAACATTTTAATCTACATATGTGTGGTCCTGCCAATAAAGGCTGTTTGAATTTGAATTTGATAAAGTGAGAGAGAAAGAGGCTGAGAGAAAGAGAGGCATGGTAACCCCATGTATCTGTGTTTGTTGGCATGTTAGAGCTGATCTGTCACAAGGTGCAGAAACCAATAAATACTCAGCAGCTCTAAAATGTATACTAACTCAATGAGGAGTGAAGTATTTTGGGTTATTGCTGCGATATTATGGATCAGAGGTGGCAAATATTCAAGATAACACAATGTACCATACCAAATGGTGTGTGTGTGTGTGCGGGGGCACAAGCAATTTTAAGCACAGAACATGGGTAGAGTAGGAATGTAGTGGACTCTTACTGCAAGGAAGACCTGGATGACAAATATGCGGAGTTTAATACTCTTTTACATTTATTCACTTGGCAGATGCTTTTATCCAAAGCGACTTACATAGGTTACAGTTCTTTATATAAATATCCATTTATACAGCTGGATATTTACTGAGGCAATTGTGGGTTAAGTACCTTGCCCATGGGTACAGCAGCAGTATCCCAGCAGGGATTGAACCGGCAACCTTTCGGTTACGAGTCCTGCTCCTTAACCACTATGCTACACTGCCGCTTTTACAAGCGAGCATGTTTCCAGCTACTTCCAATATGAAGCTGCACATGCAGAGTTTAATCCAATAAAAATTCTTACAGCAAAAGTAAAAATAAATGTTACAATGGCACAGCTTAAAATGTAATATACAGACATTTATATTACATAGTACAGTGGAAACTTATAGCGATCATGTCTGTCTGGGTGAAATTGATCACTATAAGCGGATGATCATTATAAGCGATTTTTTTCTTTTTCTTTATTTCTCATGCAGATTACCATCTAATTGACATTTGTATATTTATTACATGAATATAAAGTAATGAAATGGACAGAGTGGCTGTTTACTTAATTTTATTGACTCTTTCAAAATACAGTACAGCTGTTTCAAATTACAGTACTGTACAAATTAAATTACTGAACTGTGTATAAATCAAATAGTCTATAATGCAGTAAAGTACTGTATATAAAATATAGCTTATTGTAGTTCAAATTATAATTAGGCTATAAGCCTAAAACGTAAAAGTATTGTGCGGTTTACAAAATACAGTAACGTCAGTAGCACAAATACAGGCTAAGCCACGGCTCGGCCGGGGTTTCAGTGCTTTTCTCAATTTTTAACAGAACTGAAAATAAACTGTAGGCTATCAATGCCAAACTGGTAGCAGAGTTTGAAATCAAACATATTCGTAAAATATTCTGCAAAAATAACAAAAAAAAAAAAAAATGAGGCTACCTCTGTTTTGTGCGTCGGCTCTGCGCCGCGTGGAAAAGTCGTTTCACAAACTTGTCCATTGCTGCTTGGATCATGGTTTTGTCCAAAACCAATTTCGCTTCTTTTGCACAGTGATGTAAAAGGTCAAAATTGTTGAAACCCGCATGCAGCAGACCAGGCTTTAAAATGCGGATCGCATTCCTCATCTCAGCCTGGGATGGCACAGCGGTCTCCTCTTCTTCCTCCTCCCCCTCCTCCTCCTCGCTGCCGGCAGCATTGATACCCGTACCGGAGCGCTCCCTCACCTCCGCGATGATGTCCTCGTCAGTAACAGGCTCCGATACAGGGGTGCTGTCATCAGCTGCAATCCACTGTTCAAACTCCCCGGTGCCGATCTCGGCAGGTGGATCAACAGTTTTCGGTTCCTCCTCTGGTGACATGACCAGACCTCCTTTCCTCCAGCAATTTCTTATTGTGGAGGCCCCCACATCAGCCCAGGCATCCCCACACAGGAGGCCCCCACATCAGCCCAGGCATCCCCACACAGGAGGCCCCCAAATCAGCCCAGGCATCCCGTAGCATGAGAACGGCATCCTGGAGGCTTATTTTTGGCGATGGCTACAGCGGTAGTTCTGCTCCCCCCATCGATTTGCTGCAGCACAGTGTGGCCATCTCCTTGCGAAAGCAAGCTTTAGCTGTTCTGATGATCCCCTGGAGAACGGAGGTTGTTTCTTTGGCAGGAATTCAGCTCGGGTGTTTCTCAGTGTGGTGTTTGTCACATCCTGGGCTGGACAGTTGTCCACAAGCAGCAGAATATTCTTCCCCTCTTGGCTCAATTTGCGATCCCACTCCTTCAACCACTCCACAAAGAGATTCCTAGTCATCCATTCAGAAGCATTGCTGGCGTAACGCACAGGCAGCGTGCGCACATAAATTCCGCTCTCATCGGCATTCCAGATGTTTCCTCCGTGTATTTTTGTGTCATCTGTCCCCACTGCTCCTCAAGACATTCATCGCGCGACTCTGTGTCAGCCTCCGCAGCCTCCCGTGCAGTTTCTTAAAAACACTGTTCTCTCTCTTTTTAAATCGCTCAAACCAGCCGATGGAAATTGTCCTCTCCCAGGCTTGCTGCCAATTCTTCTGCCTTTTCCCTCACCGAGGGCCTGCTCAATGGGGCATTTTGTGACCGGGGAGGCTTCAACCGCAGGTGCTTTCCCCGTGCAAATTCGTTTTCTGTCTCCACCATTAGCTGCCAGGACTGTTTCTCGTTGTTTGAGTAGACTACACAAAGTAGCCTGAGGAACACCAAGCTTCGCTGCTGCATCTCGTTGGCTCAATTTTGGCAGTTTTTCATGAGCTTCGAGGAATCTATGTTGAGAGAAAATGACTTTCTTTTTCCCGTCATGATTTCTGTGCATGCAGCATTAGCTTCAGGTAACTAGCTGGAAGCAGACGGGTTACCACGAGGCAAAGTAGGCCTATCAAAGTAAAGTAAAAAATAAAAAAGAATTACCATAGTTTTAATTTTTTTCCATATGTTGTCATGTATAAAAAGACCCAAAATGAACAGTGTAAGCAGAATACTTGATTACTATAAGCGGATTATTTAAACAGTGCTACAGTATTTCTATAGGAATGATTCTGTCCGAAGCTATAAGTGGTTGATTACTACAAGCGTGATCGCTATAAGCGGAGGCAACTGTACTAAGATTGGTAGTACTAAGTAACAGTAAGTACTAGCATTTTGAGCCATTTTACAGCACCTCCTGCTGATTAGCATTTACCTGCTGCAATGGAGACGTTACCTGCACCACTGCTGCACCACTGCTGCACTGAGACTCTGTCTCTGCTACTGCACCACTGCTGCACTGTGACTCTGTCTCTGCTACTGCACCACTGCTGCACTGTGACTCTGTCTCTGCCTGCTACTGCACCACTGCAGCACTGTGACTCTGTCTCTGCTACTGCACCACTGCTGCACTGAGACTCTGTCTCTGCCTGCTACTGCACCACTGCTGCACTGAGACTCTGTCTCTGCCTGCTACTGCACCACTGCAGCACTGTGACTCTGTCTCTGCTACTGCACCACTGCTGCACTGTGACTCTGTCTCTGCTACTGCACCACTGCTGCACTGTGACTCTGTCTCTGCCTGCTACTGCACCACTGCAGCACTGTGACTCTGTCTCTGCTACTGCACCACTGCTGCACTGTGACTCTGTCTCTGCTACTGCACCACTGCTGCACTGTGACTCTGTCTCTGCCTGCTACTGCACCACTGCTGCACTGAGACTCTGTCTGTGCTACTGCACCACTGCTGCACTGAGACTCTGTCTCTGCTACTGCACCACTGCTGCACTGTGACTCTGTCTCTGCTACTGCACCACTGCAGCACTGTGACTCTGTCTCTGCCTGCTACTGCACCACTGCAGCACTGTGACTCTGTCTCTGCTAATGCACCACTGCTGCACTGTGACTCTGTCTCTGCCTGCTACTGCACCACTGCTGCACTGAGACTCTGTCTCTGCTACTGCACCACTGCTGCACTGAGACTCTGTCTCTGCTACTGCACCACTGCTGCACTGAGACTCTGTCTCTGCCTGCTACTGCACCACTGCAGCACTGTGACTCTGTCTCTGCTACTGCACCACTGCAGCACTGTGACTCTGTCTCTGCTACTGCACCACTGCTGCACTGTGACTTTGTCTCTGCCTGCTACTGGACCACTGCAGCACTGTGACTCTGTCTCTGCTACTGCACCACTGCTGCACTGAGACTCTGTCTCTGCTACTGCACCACTGCTGCACTGTGACTCTGTCTCTGCCTGCTACTGCACCACTGCAGCACTGTGACTCTGTCTCTGCTACTGCACCACTGCAGCACTGTGACTCTGTCTCTGCTACTGCTACTGCACCACTGCAGCACTGAGACTCTGTCTCTGCTACTGCTACTGCACCACTGCTGCACTGTGACTCTGTCTCTGCTACTGCACCACTGCTGCTGTGCTTCTACTGTCTTCCAGGAGTCAAATTCATAGAATATTTTTTTCCCCACAGTTCGCCCTGGAATTCCTGGTTTTTGGATTATCTGTGGAAAATACACTATGCTCAGTACTTGATAATTTCCAATATGAAATCTTCAAATTTGTCTTTCCTAAATGTTCTAAGAGACATTTTACATATTTATTTGTATCATTTGTATTTGTATTTATCATTACTGATGTGTTTTAAATATTATGTTAACAAATGATCAAATTCACTCAAACTAGTATTTGTTGACAATACATAAAATGTATTTTTTCATGCATATTGATATGTGGTTAAATGATCATTGTGAATATTCAATCATCTTTTCTGTCTCTGTGAGATATGGTAATTCAAAGGGAAAGAGTCATGTTGTCAGTGAGTATCAGTGTGTTTCTGTAACTGCAGAGTTTCTGCTCCTCTCTGACACAGAGACATGACTGGAGCTGAAAGATTCATCCTGATTGGCTGTCTGCTGCAAGGTGGGACTCAAACAGTGCACTGGATAGACATACAGTAATGCAAATGTCTCACTGAAGTGTGTGTGTGTGTGTGTGTGTTGTGTGTGTGTGTGTGTGTGTTTTGTGTGTGTGTTATGTGTGTGTGTGTGTAGTGTTTTTAAATATCTAAAATGAAATGTGATATCTGCATGTACAGTTGTATATTGTGACAATGTTGTGTTTTCTGTGCTGTAGGGGCCCTGAGCAGTGAGTGGGCAGTCTGGATGCCTCAGAGTATAGAAGCTCTGAGTGGATCCTGTGTGTTGATTCCCTGTGGATTTCAGTTTCTGTCTAAGTGGGATTCATCTTTCAAAGATCCAGTAGGAATATGGTTGAAAGGCCAGATGAGTTATGAACATATAGTTTTCAGTACTGGTCGTCAAAAAGGTTGGAATCGTCTTCAAGGAGAGATAACGGGAGACTTGCTGAAGAAGAACTGCACCACAGTTCTGGACAACATCCCAGCAGATTACAGTGATAATTACTTCTTCAGGTTTGAGTGCCCCAATGATCTGAAATGGTATTTTGGATCATCCATCCGGATTGATGTCACAGGTACCCTTGCTGTTAAAACTAAACTGCTTTTAAATCTTCATTTGGTTTGTGTGCCTTTACCAAGAAGTAGGTGATCATATGTTTGCAGATTACGGTGTGGAAATAATTCTATTTCGTTGTTGGGGAGAGTGCGTTACAAAAAATAACGTCAGATTGATGAAACACTGTACAGTCGTTCACATCGACGCCATGCTGCCTTAAATGTTTGGTCAGATTTGATGTGCAACCTGACTTGCAGCTATTAGCTTCCCAAATGCATTGCACTTTGCCTTGTCATTGTTTTTTTTCTAAAGTGAAGCCACACTTTTGACCGTTTACCGCGGTCCATCTTTCACACTGCTGTGATGTTAGCCATGCATGCTAGCTCGTATTTAACCCTTCCTCACGCATCTTATTTTTATGCTATGTAACGTGCATGTTACGTTCATGGTTCATTATGTTGTCATCAGCGTTATTAAGCTTTGCATAGTTTTCAGTTATCATTTGCTATATTTTTAACGTTAAATTGCTGTTTCTTTAAAGCTAAAATTAGCTAGATTTTTTTTCAATATAGTGTTCTAATCGCACTGGTTTTAGCATACACGCTAACTGGCTAATCACACCGGTGTGACCGTATGCACGAAAGGGCTAAACCAATGGATACGTTGTTGTGTTGATGCATGACATAGTCACGTTGACAGGTCCTGGCACATAGCTACGTGTGTCCTTGCAGATATGTAGCCTTTGTTTTGCGATAATAAAGTGTTGTCGCAAACCAATAAACAGAACCGAAATTCAATTTTTTTAAGTGTACCCAGTACTTGGCATTTTGTGTTCTAATTTGGAAGCTAGTTTCAGTTCCCAACTTATGAACGCAGAATCAAACTTTCAGCAGGGAACCTTTGTCACCTACAGTATAGGCAGATTTGCAATTATAATTCATAAACTGAATCACGTTTTTAAGAATTTACATTTACATTTACATTTATTCATTTAGCAGACGCTTTTATCCAAAGCGACTTACATAGGTTACAGTTCTTTTACAATGTTATCCATTTATACAGCTGGATATTTACTGAGGCAATTGTGGGTTAAGTACCTTGCCCAAGGGTACAGCAGCAGTGTCCCAGCGGGGATCGAACCGGCAACCTTTTGGTTACGAGTCCTGCTCCTTAACCACTATGCTACACTGCCGCCCACCCCCCAAGAATTAACTGCAAATGGTCAATTTGATAACATGCTTTATGAATGTGGTACTTATATACATTTATCGGAATAGCAACACCCGTCATGTTGCTTAAAGTTGTGTGCTTGCTTGTGTGTTACGAGTGGTCTGGAACAGGAATAAAATTCGATTGGACGTACGAACAAATTCCAGGTGAGAAGAAATGTATGAATTCCAAAATTTGCATCATTTCAATCGTACACACACCATGAGCACAAAAAGTGCTTGAGTAGTGAATCTGGCCCAACGGGAATATATTGTATAAATTCTGTATTCCTAAAATGAACATAATAGCCCATCCTCTTCTCTCCATCTCTCCTAGACTCTCCACCTAAACCCAAGTTAACCCCAGTGAAGGTGGAGGTGACAGAAGGGACCTCTGTGAGTTTGACCTGCTCTGCTGCAGCCCCCTGTCCCAAACTCCCCCCAACTCTGACATGGACCCCCAGACTGAATGACAGTGTGGATCAGCTGCAGGAGAATGAGGATCAAACCAAATCTGTGTCTTCTGTTCTGACCTTCACTGCTTCACACCTCCTCCATGGGCAGAAGATCAGCTGCACTGCACTTTACAAACTGCAGCAAGGAGACGGAGAGAAGAAGTCTGAACAGAGTCTGACTGTCAATGTTCTGTGTAAGACAGGTTGACTTGTGTGACAAAATATTACTATATCGATACAATGTGAATTTGTTGTTGCAAAACAGTCAAAACAACCAATTATCATTGCAACTATATTTTCTTCTAGATCCTCCTAAAAGCACCTCTGCCTCAATGAGTCCCTCTGGGTCAGTGATGCTGGGCAGCTCTGTGACTCTGACCTGCAGCAGTAATGCCAACCCACCAGTGCAGAGCTACACCTGGTATAAAGTGAATGGGACAGAGATGCAGACTGTAGGGTCTGGACAGAATCTCACCTTCAATGAGACTGAGCCCAGTGACAGAGGACAGTATTACTGTGAAGCACAGAATGACCATGGCATGGAGAACTCAACAACAGTCAGTCTGGATGTAACATGTATGTTCAATGCTTGCATTAAACTAAGATATTATCAATGTCATACATTAATTTGATATTCATGAATATGGTGTCTCCTGTTAAGAATGTGTGAAACTATTCAGGGACACATGAGAGTCATGATATTTGCTATCGAAAGATGATATAAGATCTATTGATTACCTCTGATAGGTATTCACAATATCAAATGAATACATGTTAAAACTGCCATTGAACTGAAGTCAAAACTAAAAATAAAAATAAGTTTATAATTTTAATTTCTCATAGATTCCCCAAAGAACACCTCTGCGTCAGTGAGTGCCTCTGGGTCAGTGATGCTGGGCAGCTCTGTGACTCTGACCTGCAGCAGTAATGCCAACCCACCAGTGCAGAGCTACACCTGGTATAAAGTGAATGGGACAGAGATGCAGACTGTAGGGTCTGGACAGAATCTCACCTTCAATGAGACTGAGCCCAGTGACAGTGGACAGTACTACTGTGAAGCACAGAATGACCATGGCATGGAGAACTCAACAACAGTCAGTCTGGATGTAACATGTATGTTCAATGCTTGCATTAAGCTAAGATATTATCAATGTCATACATTAATTTGATATTCATGAATATGGTGTCTCCTGTTAAGAATGTGTGAAACTATTCAGGGACACATGAGAGTCATGATATTTGCTATTGAAAGATGATATAAGATCTATTGATTACCTCTGATAGGTATTCACAATATCAAATGAATACATGTTAAAACTGCCATTGAACTGAAGTCAAAACTAAAAATAAAAATAAGTTTATAATTTTAATTTCTCATAGATTCCCCAAAGAACACCTCTGCGTCAGTGAGTGCCTCTGGGTCAGTGATGCTGGGCAGCTCTGTGACTCTGACCTGCAGCAGTAATGCCAACCCACCAGTGCAGAGCTACACCTGGTATAAAGTGAATGGGACAGAGATGCAGACTGTAGGGTCTGGACAGAATCTCACCTTCAATGAGACTGAGCCCAGTGACAGTGGACAGTACTACTGTGAAGCACAGAATGACCATGGCATGGAGAACTCAACAACAGTCAGTCTGGATGTAACATGTATGTTCAATGCTTGCATTAAACTAAGATATTATCAATTTCATACATTAATTTGATATTCATGAATATGGTGTCTCTTGTTAAGAATGTGTGAAACTATTCAGGGATACATGAGAGTCATGACATTTGCTATCGAAAGATGATATAAGATCTATTGATTACCTCTGATAGGTATTCACAATATCAAATGAATACATGTTAAAACTGCCATTGAACTGAAGTCAAAACTAAAAATAAAAATAAGTTTATAATTTTAATTTCTCATAGATTCCCCAAAGAACACCTCTGCGTCAGTGAGTGCCTCTGGGTCAGTGATGCTGGGCAGCTCTGTGACTCTGACCTGCAGCAGTAATGCCAACCCACCAGCGCAGAACTACACCTGGTATAAAGTGGATGAGACTCAGGTGACTTACAGAGGGGTAGGAAGTAAACTTGATATCCAGGTGTCTGATGAGGACAGAGGCCAGTTCTACTGTGAGGCTAAAAACGACCATGGCTGTCAGAATTCGTCTTGGATCCACCTGGATGTGCTATGTATGTCTGAGATAACAGTGAAAGATGTCATGGTGCACTGGAATGCATTTTCATATCAATACCTTCTGATAATTCACTGGCTGTAGGTGCACAGGAACCTGACTTCTTCACACAGTGTAGATTTACTGTGCTTTTGAATTTGCTATTTTCTCCAGATCCTCCTAAAAGCACCTCTGCCTCACTGAGTCCCTCTGGGTCAGTGATGCTGGGCAGCTCTGTGACTCTGACCTGCAGCAGTAATGCCAACCCACCAGTGCAGAGCTACACCTGGTATAAAGTGAATGGGAAAGAGATGCAGACTGTAGGGTCTGGACAGAATCTCACCTTCAATGAGACTGAGCCCAGTGACAGTGGACAGTACTACTGTGAAGCACAGACTGACCATGGCATGGAGAACTCAACAACAGTCAGTCTGGATGTAAAGTGTATGTGCAATGCTTGCATTAATTGGATGCAATATTATGAATGTCATTCATATGTGTAATATTTATGAATATGGCCTCTCCTGTTCAGACCTGCCTCAGATCTCTGCCTCCCAGAGCTGCATCATAAGTGCAGCAGGGATCAGCTGCTCCTGTGAGAGCCGTGGGAATCCCTCTCCCAGCATGGAGTGGCGTGTGTCTGGAGTGCGGGTCACTAACTCTACTGACAGAGTCATCAGGGAGGAGCAGCTGGGGAGCGCTGGCCTGAGGAGCTCCCTCACCATGCGCCACTCAGAGAGAGACACGCTCACTCTTCTCTGCCTCAGCACCAACACTCTCGGCTCCTCCAGCCTCCAGCTCCACCTCCCGTGTTCAGAGACTCACTCAGGTACAGCAGACCAGCTGAAGGAATCTTACGTTTTTCATGAATGAAAGTTTATTTGCTTCATCAGATCCAGCTGTCTGCTGAAATCCAGATAACACTTGCCCCTTTCAGCAGTGCTCTGACAGCACACCTTTCAGGTCACTGTGACTGTCCTGTCCAGGTGAGATCAGCTTGATACGATCCTTTACCTGCATTGCCAAGGAGCTGCATAAACTTTCAGAGGCACATGTTTCAGTCACTGGACGACCATCTTCAGACTTTAATGGTTATGGTTAAAGACCACCCCACACATAATTTAGGACTAAATGAATTCAAAGGTCATTAAATATATAGACATTAACTTTACTAAATTCCACAGAAGTGGTGAAGGTGTAAGACATACTAAGGAGTATCTTCATGTTCAATGTCATCTGCCCTTCACTAATTAATATGTACATATTTACTGCATCCTTGTTTTAATTATGTTTAATAATTCAACTACTGTGAGCATGTATTCTTTGATTGAATCAGAGACTTTTGATGGTGAGTTGGTAGAGAAAATCAATTACTATACATTAAAAACTTATGTTTTGTACTCAGCAAAAGACTGCTCAAAATATGAAGTTACGCTGTCTGCTGTGTTTTGCAATGATCTCATATATAAATCAACATTCTGCCTGTAGGTAATTTGTGTGGTTTTATATTTTCACAGATGGTTTTCTGTAGATAAATAAGCCCCTTTTAGCAGATTTACACAAAATCATGTTTTAAAGCTAAATGAATGATTCCTGTTCGGCAGGGTTTCCAGCCTCCCCAGTCTTGTATGTGATCATATCAGCTCTCACTTCTCTCTATGGGCTCACCCTGGCGTTTGGTATCTGCAAATATAAAAAGTAAGTACAGCTCAGTGATACATGTGATGCTAAATGGATAAGTAGCAATGAATTTACACAAAATGAATTATGTTAATGTTACTGTACAGTCTGTTACTGCATTTCTATTAATGACCCAAGATAATACAATTACACTACATACTATACTGTGCATACTATACTATACTACATACTATACTGTGCATACTATACTATACTACATACTATACTGTGCATACATACTATACTGTGCATACTATACTATACTGTGCATACTATACTATACTACATACTATACTGTATGCATGCAGACCAACCAAAAATGAGAAAAAATGAAAAAAAAATGTAGAAAATGAAGGAAGGCCAAATCATCAATACTGGCTAATTGTCAACTCCTCCACCATCTACTCAAGACAAACAATACCAGTACCAAACAACACATGATCCAGCAGAAATATTTCTCACATTCTCACTTCAAATTACGTTGTAATATTACCGCGATGTTAAATCTGCTCTCAGTACAGAAAACAGTTTAACATTGTGTTTTGTACTTACAAGCTATGTGCCCACTGGCTACCAAAGCTGCCAGATATTCAGATCACATTTTCAATGAAAATGAGAATTTCTGGTGGAAAGTAAATGTAGAACATGTTCATAGAGTGCAGTTTACATGATCATGTGACTGAAAGCACTGGGAGAATCTGGGCATTGATGTGTTTAAAAGTGTGTTTGAGGACAGTATGTACTGTAGTGTACAGTAAGTACTTACTGAGATCTACTGGCACAGAAGGGGCAGCAACATGTTCTCTCTCTCTGTTCTTTGTGTTGGCAGGTTGTCCAGAAGGCTGAAGGTAAGTCTCTCAGGCTGCTCCTCTTCCTCCTCTTCTGAAACACAGTGACTGCAGCATGACTTCATCTGTGCTTCACACCTGCATCACTTTACCTTCAAAGGGAGGGAGGGACGGAGACACGTACGCCACTCTGCAGCTCGCCGGCGTCACCTGTGAATATGACGTGCTACAGGTGAGTGGGCGGGGCAGTTCAGTGGGTCAGAAACCCTCAGCGTGAGGGACGTGTGGAGTAAAAACAGGACACTACAGAGCAGGATTTGCCTTCATTTCCTGCCTTTCACACAGAGGAGAGGAGGGGCTGAGGAGGTCTGAGGAGTTTCTTAGTGTGGGGAGTGCTCTGCTGCCCTGACCCAGTGGGTGAGGATGGGGTCATTGCAGGTCACAGTCAGCATGTATCACCTGTGAAAACCCCTCGGTATCCAGTAAAGCGTTCTATTCATTCAATGAAATAAATATTATTAAATCATACACTGAGTTATGATACAAATAAAAAAATAATAAAAATAAAAACTGTATTGTATGTATGTGTGTGTGTGTGTGTGTGTGTGTGTGTGTGTGTGTGTGTCTGTGTGTGTGTGTGCGTGTGCGTGTGCGTGTGTGTGTGCGCATGTGTGCGCATGTGTGCGTGTGTGTATTTTTGTGTGTGTTACAGGTGCAGAATGCATCAAAGGGACACAGGAAGTAACACAGCACCCTGCAGGATGTTTATGAGAGAGTGGGAAAATGGGGAAATGGTAATAAATAATGATATAAATGAATCTTTATGCAGCTTCTGGCAGATAATAACTGTGGCTCTTTCAGTGCATATATGATGTGTCTGCACCTGTGTTATGTTTTACTGATATTAGAATTTATATACCAGATTAATAAAAATTTTCAAAGAATTTTGGAAGTTAAAGATGTTTGAGGTAGTTTTTTCATTTTTGCTTAGGCTTTCTACGTATGTTGAAAACATTGAAGTCACTCAGTGTAAGAACATCAGATAAATGCCAAAATGTAAATGCAAATCTTTCTGGGTAGCTTTCAGACGTTCAATACTTCTCCTTATGTTCGATGATTTTTTTTAAAAAGGTAACCGGAGACTTACTCCTAATGAAGAAAAAAATGTGCAACTATGTGTGGCTAAAGGAGACTGTTTCATGTGTGGAGAGAATACTCTATACAGGAGGTGTTAACATCGTCCTGATATTGGTAGAATGGCATCTAAACCTCATTTTAAATAACAGAATTCATCTCAACCCCTGTTAGTACAGTTGTAAAGACTGCTTTTATATTTGCAGACTGAGACCCTTTAAAGCATAATGTGGGATGTACTGCCCTCTAGTGGAGGCACTGCTGCACAGGATTTTGCCCCAACTTTAAAAAGAACATTAAAGCACTGTTATTATCTAAATGCTTAGAGTGTTTGGGTATGGGCTCATTAAAACAGATAAATGCTTCCTGCATGACCTTAACAGGTTTACTTGCCTCAAAACCCAACTGTTTGCCATCTTGCTCTTCAAGTCCCCTATTTCATTTTAATCACATTGTAAGCTACACGATCCTACCAACAACCCTGGGCACACCTTGTCTGATTGCAGGAGTGTGGCTACAGGTGTGACTCTGTGCGGTTTGAAGAATATAACATCAGAACATTTCAGTGGCCAGTACACAGTCCAGACCTCAACCTGACAGAGCATTACTGGGATGAACTGGAATACAGAGTTCTGGCCAAGATGGTCAGGATGGTCCTCTTCAGTAGCAGAGTTTCCTAATGCTTTAAAGTCGGAGTGGAGCACAATACTACCAGCTCTCTACCAAAACTTAGTCGACAGCCTTCTACGACACACTGACGCACTCATTTAAAGCCAAAGGCCAACCAACATGCCATTTATTTACTGGAATGAAGAAGTACCCATGTACAGTGACTCTGGAGGGGGTAGTATATTTGTTTTACACTCATTGTTTCTTTAAGATTACAGAAATAATATTTATTATTATTATTTTCGATCCCATGAATTTTGAAATGACATTTGTTATTATTTTTAGATGTAGCATTGTTTGGCTTTGTTTGTCTGACTTGTAATTTCAGCAACACTAATTTTACATGAAGAGTGTGATGTTTAAGGTTGGTGGTTTGCCTGGTTATTTTATCTACATTTAGTGAGAGAGTTGCATTTACTGAAGAACCTCCTTCACTGACAGTGTAAGAGCCATCAGTTAACTTACTATGCATCATTTATAAATGAAAACTTGAGGTGGTCAGAGTGCTGTAAAGCTGCGATCAAGCACCGGAAAAGTACTGTTACTTTAAAGAAAGTGTAACAGGGCCTGTTAGTATTGCAGCAATATTTGAGATTAGTATCTTAAAGCTGCAAAATATAACATAAGCAAACCCTCAGGTTCCTCCTTCCCATAGTCAGCAACACTCCGCTCTGAAACTCTGACACTTTCCTCCACTGACCACCTACACTCATAATAAGGTACAGTAAAATCAATAATATTAATATCATCAAACCTTGTTGCATCCTTGCCTTAGGAAGACTGTGGACATGTGGGTGGCAGGGTAGCTTAGTGGTTAAGGAGCAGGACACGTAACCAAAAGGTTGCTGGTTTGATTCCCTGCTGGGGCACTGCTGCTGTAACCTTGGGCAAGGTACTTAACTCCAAATTGCCTCAGTAAACATCCAGCTGCATAAAAATGGATAATATTGTGAAAAAACTGTACCCAATGTAAGTCGCTCTGGATAGGAGTGTCTGATAAAATGCCAATAATACAATGCATCGTAAAATGTCTTTGTCTCTTCAAATGCTTGAGGTAGCAGGTAAATGAAACAACAAAATGTAAATGAATATATGATGGCCATGTATGGCAAATGAATATGTAAAATTTAAATATCTTTTACATATGTCTGTGCATGCATTTCATATGAGTCTGTTATGAATCTGTGCATTTTCATTTGCACGTGCAGGTATTTCATATGTATGAGTAAGAAAGATGTTTTGCAAGTGCTTTTCCCTCTGGATAAACTGAAATCTTTTTGCTGCAACCGCTCAGATAGAAGGGGCAGCATCAGTCCAGGCTGGAGCTTTGGGGAAAGACAGCTGTCTTTTGACTTGCAGTGCAGGGGCGGTAATCATAGACGGTGGAATACACACTCCTTGAAACACACATCGGCAGGCGTAGATGTCTCACGGCAGTGTGGGAGAGTGGTAAGCAGCAGGGCTAGTAACTGAAAGGTTGTTGGTTCGATTCTCGGCTGGGGCGCTGCTTTGTACAATTTGGAAAGGTACTTAACCCACCATTTCCTCAGTAAATATCCAGCTGTGTAAGTGGATGAAATTGTAACTGAAGTGACTGAACACAAACATAGAGGGAGCATCACTCTCAAAACTGTCACAAAGGCAGAGCCATGGAATCTGATATGCACATGTTTAACATGAAGGGAATGCAGCTGGAAGTTCTGTTACGGCTTGAAGCGTAAACAAAAGGAATGTTAACTGTCTTCAAACAAAATCAGTCCTCATCAGAGCTCTGTTTATTTACGCTTTATGCCAGGCACTGACATCTCCTGATGACAGAAAAGATGGAAATTAACCATTTGATTCTGAGCAATCATGTGGGTGTGAAATCTAATAGACATTCTGACTAAAATAAGAAACAATTGATGCTGAACAGAAAGAGGATGTCATTTTGTAGGTCAAATCACTATGACTTCATCTTTCTCTGCATCTACAGGGCTCTGATCTGAAACGTTCACACTGTACACTGCAGTTTTGCTCTCATGAAAGAAGGTAAATTCTGCCCAAATTATGTGTTTTAAACACATTACTGTTAAAAATTTTGTTTTGCAGGCTCGAAGGTAAATATATATATATATTTTTTAAAAGGGAAAACATTGCAATAGTGATAATGGAGTGCAGCTGAAAAGGTCCAGAGGAAGGCAGTGCAGAACAGGAAGAAACAGACAGGAAGGAGCATCTAGTCACACATTAAACAGAGAACACTCAGAACGGCCAATCCGTGATCATCACTCTCCAAGATGGAGATAACTTTGATATACTGTACATAAACATAAGTACAGGCCTACGGTACATAACATAAAGTACAGGCCTACGGTAACCTAACCTAGGGATGGGGATATATATTAGACTGTAAGCCATGTGCAGTTTAAAAAGCTGTTTTATGTTTTGGGGAATAACATTTTACAGAATTCATCTTAAGATTTTGAATGCTGTCAGTGTTTGCGTCCACTTCCTTTGCAAAAACGTATTAATACCTGCTGTTTGATTGTGCTGGGTTTTTTGGTATTCAGTACACAACAGTGCAATTCACATGTTTCCCAAATTTACAGTAATTTTGATTTTATATTTATATTCCTTTTTGACATTTTACTGTGATGTTGTTTGGGAGTTGTGGTGGATTTGTGATTTTGTCTTTAAATTCTTATTTCATCCTGCCACACTAGTTCTGCATGAAGAATGTGCTGCTCAAACTGAGCCATTTTTCACAGTCATTTTATCTGCTTAACATTTAGTGATAGATTTAGCTCCTCCTTCCCTGAGAGTGTAAACAGCAATTGATACAAGATAAACCACATGTTGGTGTTTAAAAGCCACACAAGCCTCCATTCATTCACAGAACGGTCTCACAGAAATGCCAGTTGTCAGAGCAAACCTTGTGAAATCACCACAAGAGGGCACACAAACTCAGTCTCTTACAACACAGTGTCCCCATGATTGCACTGGGGTTTTAGTCCACTGATAGGTCACACAGAGACCTCTAGCCCCCTACTGGCCACAAAACACCACTTCTAGCAGCAAACTGATTTATCAGTGTGTCCTTCATCTAAGTACTAACCCTGACCATCCCATAAAGTGTCAGGGTGTGAGACATCTTCAGGGTGTGAGACACCTTCTAATAATGTCAGGTGCAGCTGTTTAAAAACAACACTCCAGATGTGATATGTCTCTGCCTGCATAATCAGCTGGCTGTAGCTTCACAGCCCCGCCCATTAAAGTCCAGCCTGGATCGCAGCATACAGTGACGATGACCCTCACTTACAATGCAGCAATAGGTCTCTGTATGTATGCACCTTTTCTGCACTCTGTATGAAAACTCTTACATTAAAGTGTCCCCTGCCAAACTGCAACAATAATACACATTTTCTATTCATGGCATATTCCAGCTGAAAAAATAACCCTCCAGAACAGATATATGTACAGAATATTTGCTTATTTGCTTGCTTGAGTTCAACATGACAGCCTTTACTGGTGCAATAGTGTCTCATACACAATGAAGACCAATGAATTACAGCAATACCACTGCGTATTTAGGCCATATTCCTGTAGTCTGTGTTTAATACAAAAACATGTAACAAAGGCAACAATATCAAAAATAACCATCTCTTGGTCTTGTAGACCAGTTTGTTGACAGTTTGAAAAAATAGTACAGAAACGACTTCTGTTGGAATTTCTCTGACTCTTTCCCACATTTCACACTTGGATGTGACAAAAAGACCAAACAGATATGAAAGAGAGATGAATGCATTCAGGAAACACTGGGTATTTTGATATAGCGCTTGCCCAGTTTGTGTGATGTAATGCAATCCATAGTGCTGAATGCAACTTTGCTTAATTTTGGATAATTTTTGCTTGATTCAACATTTTTAATGGCAATATTTTTAATGGCAGTCCTATTTCTGCCACTGTTAGTACTGACCCTTAGAGAATAAGAAATTAAAACGTGACTCTGTCTCTGCTACTGCACCACTGCTGCACTGTGACTCTGTCTCTGCTACTGCACCACTGCAGCACTGTGACTCTGTCTCTGCTACTGCACCACTGCTGCACTGTGACTCTGTCTCTGCTACTGCACCACTGCTGCACTGTGACTCTGTCTCTTCTACTGCACCACTGCTGCACTGAGACTCTGTCTCTGCCTGCTACTGCACCACTGCTGCACTGAGACTCTGTCTCTGCTACTGCACCACTGCTGCACTGTGACTCTGTCTCTGATACTGCACCACTGCTGCACTGAGACTCTGTCTCTGCTACTGCTACTGCACCACTGCTGCACTGTGACTCTGTCTCTGCTACTGCACCACTGCTGCACTGAGACTCTGTCTCTGCTACTGCACCACTGCTGCACTGTGACTCTGTCTCTGCTACTGCACCACTGCTGCACTGAGACTCTGTCTCTGCCTGCTACTGCACCACTGCTGCACTGAGACTCTGTCTCTGCTACTGCACCACTGCTGCACTGTGACTCTGTCTCTGATACTGCACCACTGCAGCACTGAGACTCTGTCTCTGCTACTGCTACTGCACCACTGCTGCACTGAGACTCTGTCTCTGCTACTGCACCACTGCTGCACTGAGACTCTGTCTCTGCTACTGCACCACTGCAGCACTGAGACTCTGTCTCTGCTACTGCTACTGCACCACTGCAGCACTGAGACTCTGTCTCTGCTACTGCACCACTGCTGCACTGAGACTCTGTCTCTGCTACTGCACCACTGCTGCACTGTGACTGTCTCTGGGATTCCTGGTTTTTGGATTACCTGTGGAAAATACTCTATACTCAGCACTTGGTAATTTCCACTTTGAAAATGCATTGCAACCAATAAAGTTTGACTGCTTGATATGAAAATTTTATTTAGGTAATTTTTCTTCCATGAACGTTCACAGAGACATTGCGTATTGTATTCATCATAACTGATGTGTTTTAGATATTATGTTAAAAGAACGATCAAATTCACTCAAACTATAATTTCTTAGTTGATCATATATAAAAAAATATCTTTTCATAGATATTGATCATGTCTTTCATGTAAGCATGACATCTTTTCAATCATCTTTTCTGTCTCTGTGTGATATGGTAATTCAAAGGGAAAGAGTCATGTTGTCAGTGAGTATCAGTGTGTTTCTGTAACTGCAGAGTTTCTGCTCCTCTCGGACAGAGACATGACTGGAGCTGAAAGATTCATCCTGATTGGCTGTCTGCTGCAAGGTGGGACTCAAACAGTGCAGTGGGTAGACATACAGTAATGCAAATGTCTCACTGAAGTGTGTGTGTGTGTGTGTGTGTGTGTGTATGCGTGTGTGTGTGTGTGTGTGTGTGTGTGTGTAGTGTTTTTGAATATTTATAGTAAAATGTGATATCTGCATGTACAGTTGCACATTGTGACAGTGTTTGTTGTGTGTTGTATATTGTGTCAGTGCTGTGTTATTTTGTATACTGTGACAGTGTTGTGTATTGTGTATTGTGACAATACTGTTTTGTATATTGTTTGTATATTGTTAAAGTGTGTTATTTTTTGTATTGTGTTTGTGAAAAAGGGTTGTGTTTTCTGTGCTGTAGGGGCCCTGAGCAGTGAGTGGGCAGTCTGGATGCCTCAGAGTATTGAAGCTCTGAGTGGATCCTGTGTGCTGATTCCCTGCAGATTTCAGCTTAAGTCTGGGTGGGACAGAGACTTACACCGTCCTGCTGGAGTATGGATGAAAGGCGGGACGAATAGGAATGGGGACACAGTGATCGATTCCAGCCGGACTCGGAATCGTATTCAAGGAGGGATAACTGGAGACTTGCTGAAGAAAAACTGCACCACAGTTCTGAACAACATCCCAGCAGATTACAGTGATAAATACTTCTTCAGACTGGAGTGCCCCACTGCTCTCAAATGGACTTTTCAACCATCTGTCCAGATTAATGTCAGAGGTACCCTTACTATTGATGTTAAATTGCTTTTAAACTTCATATGGTTTTGTGCTATTACTGTAATCATAAATTAAAGGAATTAGCTGTAGCCAAGGAGATCAGTGTAGGTTATATGTGTGACAGTTTGTGCTGTTTAATATTAATTTCTCAGCGGGAAAGGTTAATGTGAATATATTGTATAAATTCTGTATTTCAAAAATGAATATCTTATTCTTTAATTCTCTCATTCAGTAGAGATCGCTCTGTATCTGTTGCTGTGGTCATTAGATGATGCTGTGTCAGTGCTGTGTGAGTCTCCAATCCTGAGACACACAGTAATCCATCTTCATGCATCCATCTCTCCTAGACTCTCCATCTAAACCCAAGTTAACCCCAGTGAAGGTGGAGGTGACAGAAGGGATCTCTGTGAGTTTGACCTGCTCTGCTGCAGCCCCCTGTCCCAAACTCCCCCCAACTCTGACATGGACCCCCAGACTGAATGACAGTGTGGATCAACTGCAGGAGAATGAGGATCAAACCAAATCTGTGTCTTCTGTTCTGACCTTCACTGCTTCACACCTCCTCCATGGGCAGAAGATCAGTTGCACTGCACTTTACAAACTGCAGCAAGGAGACGGAGAGAAGAAGTCTGAACAGAGTCTGACTTTCAGCGTTCTGTGTAAGTGAGCTGCACTTTGAATGTGTTTCATGAATTAAGACAATATGCCAGCACAAACTGATTATCATAGTATAAATGAAGAACTTATTATTTCTATTAATTTTCATTAATGTAGCAGGACCCCATATCACAATGTAGCCGTGTTTCCTAAAGTAAAACAGTACAAAAGTGGAAATAAAAAATAACTAATGTAATTTCTCATAGATTCTCCAAAGAACACCTCTGCCTCAGTGAGTGCCTCTGGGTCAGTGATGCTGGGCAGCTCTGTGACTCTGACCTGCAGCAGTAATGCCAACCCACCAGTGCAGAATTACACCTGGTATAAAGTGGATGGGACAGAGATGCAGACTGTAGGGTCTGGACAGAATCTCACCTTCAATGAGACTGAGCCCAGTGACAGTGGACAGTACTACTGTGAAGCACAGACTGACCATGGCATGGAGAACTCAACAACAGTCAGTCTAGATGTAAAGTGTATGTTGAATGCCAGCATTAAATGTTTGTGCTTTGTCCTTAGCTAATAATTAAAAGGACTGTAAAGGCGGGGAATGTTATTGGCCTTTTCTTGCTGAGGGTACAGTGGATCATGTCAGTCAGGGTCCCCTCATTGCATAAACTATTAACAATCTTTAGCAACTGTTTAGGTGCTTATGAGTCGCTCAGATGACATCAGCGATAGCTGCACCTCTGCTCTGTTTGCCTCTCGTTCTCCCGTGGTGCATTATGGGAACTGTAGTGTGAAAAGCAGCTGTGGGCTGCATGCTGAAGGACTGCTGACTGAGTGCAGAGGATACTGTGGTGAGGAGAGCCTCGTGCACAACCAGCCATTCCAAAGTTAGCAGGGAGAAAGAGGAAGTCTGGAGAAAAGGGCTTTAAAAGAGTCCCAGCCTGTGCCTTTTTAATATTCTATGCCATATTTATTAAGAATGTGTACAATTTTCATTTAAAATTGCTCAGACACACATAAGGCTCATGATATTTATGATGTTAAGAATATAAAAAAAATCTTTTGATTACCTCTAACGCCTATTTGCAGCATCAAATGAGGACATATTAAAACTCCCATTGTACTAAACTGAAAACTAAAACCTAAGTAAATTATTTTAATTTCTCATAGATTCTCCAAAGAACACTTCTGCCTCACTGAGTCCCTCTGGGTCAGTGATGCTGGGCAGCTCTGTGACTCTGACCTGCAGCAGTAATGCCAACCCACCAGTGCAGAGCTACACCTGGTATAAAGTGGATGGGACAGAGATGCAGACTGTAGGGTCTGGACAGAATCTCACCTTCAATGAGACTGAGTCCAGTGACAGTGGACAGTACTACTGTGAAGCACAGAATGACCATGGCATGGAGAACTCAACAACAGTCAGTCTGGATGTAAAGTGTATGTGCAATGCTTGCATTAATTGGATGCAATATTATGAATGTCATTCATATGTGTAATATTTATGAATATGGCCTCTCCTGTTCAGACCTGCCTCAGATCTCTGCCTCCCAGAGCTGCATCATAAGTGCAGCAGGGATCAGCTGCTCCTGTGAGAGCCGTGGGAATCCCTCTCCCAGCATGGAGTGGCGTGTGTCTGGAGTGCGGGTCACTAACTCTACTGACAGAGTCATCAGGGAGGAGCAGCTGGGGAGCGCTGGCCTGAGGAGCTCCCTCACCATGCACCACTCACAGAGAGACACGCCCACTCTTCTCTGCCTCAGCACCAACACTCTCGGCTCCTCCAGCCTCCAGCTCCACCTCCCGTGTCCAGAGACTCACTCAGGTGAGAGCTGAAACCATGCTTCTCTTTAAAGGGTCACACATCTTTCGCTAACATACTGTGGTCAATATTGTGCCTTGCCTTTTATGTTTATTTTGTGCTATAATAATATGTTAAAAGCATTTACTCAGAGGGCTCCTCCATCTAACAAAAACATCCTTCATCATTAACTGTGATGTTCACCATGTTTTAGACTCTGAAGTGTGATGTGTGATGGGTAGCAGAGACAAAGAATACAGTCAGTTACACTTTAAACTCCATTCAAAATCCATTCTTTACTTTAATTTGTACTCAGGCAAATTTGTGTGTCTACATGTAAAGTAAGATAAAGATTAAAAATTGAGATTGTGCGCAGCAGAGGATAACAGAGAGGTTTTATTTCGGAGTGTGCTCAGTTCATTGTTCAAGTTCATGCATGTGAAGGCCACAACCTTTTTTTTACATCAACGCAAGAAGGAGTTTTTGTTATTTTGTTATTCAGTTCATGCTTTTTGTAATGCTGTAATGTAAAAGTATTCATGTGTCTGATTAGACGTAGGCTATACTCTGGGTCCAAAATGTATCAAACAGTAAATACTGCACCCGTTGCCCTTCAAAGGGCAAAGATTCAAAATGTCATTTAAACTGTAAAGCCAAAAGATACTGGATGAGATTTACAGTCAGTATGCTGTTGTTGAGAAGAATTTCCACTTGGTTGTTTTTTGTTGTGGCTGAATTCAATTGTCATATTTAAACTAGGGGTGTGTGAATAGTTGTTATAACTCACATCCATAACTGAAAGCTCTGACATAATTTCCTGTTTCCCTCAGTTCTGTCCTCCGGTGGCTTCCTGTTGATTGGAGTGTTATTGGGTGCGTCTGTCACAGGGCTGCTCTGTGGCCTGACACTTAAGTAAGAGCCTCTCACACTCCATACAGCAAACATTCTCCTCCATTACGAGGAAGGAGTCCCCACCAAACTTTCAATAAGAAAAACACATTTTACAAATGTTCCATGTCCCACTTTATTGATTATCTCTCCTTTGTTTAACACACTGGCCTCTGTCTCAGGGTTTTTTTCCACAGACAGCCAAGGGAGGCCCTGAGGGATTGTGGGAAACATGCGGACCAAGTTCAAACAAATGATGAGACAGCAGCAGAAACTGGCCTCACGCAAGCGGACACTGAACACCTGTCTTTGACTGAGGTAATGATCACACACCTGTCTTTGACTGAGGTAAGGGTCACACACCTGTCTTTGACTGAGGTAAGGGTCACACACCTGTCTTTGACTGAGGTAAGGGTCACACACCTGCCTTTGACTGAGGTAATGATCACACACCTGCCTTTGACTGCAGTGATGGTCACACACCTGCCTTTGACTGATGTAAGGGTCACACACCTGTCTTTGACTGAGGTAATGATCACACACCTGTCTTTGACTGAGGTAATGATCACACACCTGCCTTTGACTGATGTAATGATCACACACCTGCCTTTGACTGCAGTGATGGTCACACACCTGCCTTTGACTGCAGTGATGGTCACACACCTGCCTTTGACTGCCGTAGTGAGCGAGACACACAGCTGTCGTCTGAAGGCGGGACTCATGGGAACAGTACTGAAATACATGCAGCAAACTGAAATGCACCTTTGTTCTGCAGAGGTCTCCTGCAAAGGACGAAGAGCCCATCTATGCTAACCACAGCATGGTGACAGAGAGGAAGGAGGAAGAGGAGGAGGTTAAAGGCCGCAGTGGGTCTGACGTGCAAACAAGCATCCAGACCGAGATACAAAAGCAGGCAGATGGGGCCACGGGGCAGGTGAAGGACATCCCGAAGGATTCAGGTGAGGAAGGGAACAGCCTGTACGCCTGTGTGGCATCCATAAGAAAGACAAAGAAGGTGAAGAAGGAACAGCAGGAGCAGGGGGTTGGCCTTGATTCGTACCTGGCAGAAGAGCAGTGCATTCTGGGAGACTCGGGCAGACGTGCACAGATTCTGGAGATGGGAGGGATGGATAGTCTATATGAGGAAATGTCAGAGAGAAAAAATACAGAGAGTAAAGGAGAGTGTGTGTATGCTGACGTGGTCTTTAAAAGCAGGGACACACAGTCTTAACTCTTTGCTTGGAGTCCATTAATCCAGGGATATATATCTGGGCCACTGAGACCTGCTGCACGTGGTTTTAAGTTCATCTTGTGTCTTATTGGAAAGTCTGGCAGAGTGAAGCTCTCCTGGGTAATTATTTCAAGGATCTAGTGGAGATGGTTTGTCTTAATTTTCAGTAGGTGATTATGGGCTGAGTTCTGGCTATGAAATGTATTTGATAGACAGTGTTTTTTAGGTTTTGCTCTCTGTCGTTGCTAAGGCATGTATTTTGTATGGATGACTTTTAATCAGGTTATACTAGTGTGAAATTCTGACAATATTCAGGTTTTGTATTTTTTATTTTATAGCTAACTCACCATCAAGTGAGTTACAATGATGTGATAAAATTATTTTTGTAATTGAGAGAATGTTGTTGTTGTTATTGTGATAAATTTTTGAGTATATATTCTTGAAGTTAGCTTTTTGTCAGTAATTATTTCCATTTGTTGACAGTATTGCTGTTCAAACTGAAGGATGTGTAAAGATCATTTTTATTTGCCTGTCTTATCTTTCCTGTGTATCTTAGTCATATTGTCTCTGGATAAAAGCTTCTATCATGATGAAGCCATTGATATAATAATAAATCTGAATGGATTGCCAAATGCAATAAAAAATTGTGAAATCCTTTTCAAATTCAGTCAGAGGCTTTATCTGTTTAATTAAAAAAAAACTCCTAGACTCTTCACACCCAACCAGTCATCCAGATCTATAATATCACCTTGTTCACCATCAGTGTGGCGCCCCCATGTGGCCCCCTGCCTACCTGCAGTTTGCTCGCGTGTGTAATGTCTGTGACGTGTGTGTGGCAGAGCGGCAGGGGTTCCACCAGCAGCTGTCTGCTCTCCCTGCTCTGCGGTGTGAATAACAAAGAGACCTACTTCTCCATTTCAGCAAAGCAGGGGCACTTCCTACACGCACACCACCACAACACCCCAACCACCAACCAACCACCTCGCCTTTACGGGAGCCCCTCTAATGAGGGCAGAGGTGAGCGTGCAGACGTCCTGTGAGAACAGAGACAGAGGGATCAACTGACACCAGAGAGAGACCCAAAAAGGGGTTCACAGAGGAACGGAGTCGGGGTGACAGCAGGGTGGGCGGAGCATTAGGGTGTGCCCTGTGACCAGAGGAGAGAGGAGTGAGTCCAGCTGCTTTGGGGCGGAATCTGAGCGGGAACACACCTGTAGCAGGAGCACACCTGTAACAGGGAAACACCTGCAGCATGAACAGTGAGACTAATAGAGACAGGGAGGAATCACCAGGGAATGAGCTCAAGGTTACACAGGTGAGACAGACACATGGAGTAGCTATGCTTCATGTGTCTCCGAGAGAGAAAACAACTCCATCCAGGAGAGAGGGGAATACACACGAAATCAGCCATCTGGGCTGGGGGCTGATGGCTCTGCGAAGCCACTGACAATGCACTGAAACAGACTCCTCGCAGGATTTTTTTTGCCTTTTCATCAGAATTAATAATCTGTAAATGCAATCCATTTGTTGCGGAAAAAAAAACAAAGACAAGAAAAAAAAGACAAATGCATTCTACTCAATGTTTTTTTTTTGAATGCGTTAGATACAGCACACTCACACGTCGTCTAGGACCCCTTCAAGATAGAGAAGCTGAGCTCTGTTTCCTGGCTGAAGCACAGAGGTGGGTTTAAGCTGGTTACAGCTATTTGAGGAACCAGATAACAAGCACAGACTCTAGCGCACCATCGCAGGGTAAGTGCTCACTTTGAAAAACTACTATCCAAATCATAATGTTTTACTCATGCATTGCGAAGCTTTTAAGTGCATTTTAACTTGTGTTAACCTGTGTTGTTCTTTGTTGTGAATGCTGGTATGAACTGATTTTGGGTGCGGGAAACACCAATGGTTATCCTGTTTTAAACTTTTAATTACTATTGCAAAACTATTTTAAGGGTCATATTTTCCACTTCAAAATAGGGTACATTACAGTACATTGCATTATATTACATGTACATACTGAATACAAGAGCTCATAATATGACATTTTATAATATAATAATCATATGCCCAAACTGAGTATTAGTGGATGGAATCGTGGTTTTGAATGTACTCAGCACAGGGAAATGTTCTAACACAATTTGCGTCCTGATGTACGGATGTCCTGTGCAGCATCTTAAACATCATTGATCTCCATCCTGAGTCTCTATGTGATCAGGCCCTGTGCTGTTACACCGCACTCAGAGTCTGGAGCCTGTCCTTGCCATATTGGTGAGGTCTTACTGTTAGATGTTTGCTGCTGGTATTAGGGTGTTAAATCAGGGTGTTGTGACAGCCCTTAAGCCAGGGGTGTCCAAACCTCTCCTGGAGGGCCAATTGTCCTGCATGTTTTAGATCTCTCCCTGCTCCAACACAGCTGATTCAAATTATCAGTTTGTTATTCAGTAGCTTCAGGAGTTCGTTACGAATTGATCATTTGAATCAGCTGTGTTGGAGCAGAGAGAGATCTAAAACATGCAGGACAAGTGGCCCTCCAGGAGAGGTTTGGACACCCCTGCCTTAAGCGTTCCTGCTGGCCCTTGCTGGACCACAGAAAGCTGTGAGAGGAAGTCGCTCTTAAAATGGCGTCTCCAACCTGCCATCGCCGCTCCGACTCCTCTTGCAAACGAAGGCAGTTTGTGGGAAAACTGAGAGCAGCAGCTGATGTAATGTCAAAAGTATGTGAAAAAATGTGTAGGGTTGGTTACACCTCTGTGCACCTGTAAAAAAGGTAATGCAGTATGATGGGGAAAATATGAAATTTTAAAAGATGTTTTGTTGCAGGGTTGGTCCTTCAGTTGGTGTGGGAGCCCAATAACCTACATCAGTGCCTTCCTCTATAGCCTCTCCTCACAGCTGACCTCATGGATACTTCCAGCCTCAACAGACTGCACTACCTCATTCTGATAGGTAACACAGTGTATTTCTGTAATGATTAACTTCACTGGCAATATTTCTATTGTCTTATGTACAGGGCACAGCTGATGAAATACGTTATTAAAACTTGGATTAAATGTTACTAATTCAATATTGACTGTTTCAGAGGGTGAATCTTGGATTAATTACATGTGTGAGTGCTCTGGTAGGCATTTCTGATGGTGATGGTGATGGTGAAATCTTTAAACCTGGGTTTAGTTGAGAACCCCAGTAGATGTCTGTAGCAAACACAGAGATACACACCCAGTGTGTCTCTCCATTGAGCTTTTGGTGAAGACAGCCAGTGAGAAACATCTTCGCTAAGAATACTGTCGGTGTGTCGTTAAAGTATAAAAGCTTGCAAGGCCTGCTTCCTGCTCTCGCTGCAGTCTCAGTGCTGAGAGAATGCGTGTGCAGAGTGTGACCACAACAGAGACAGAGGTTTCTGAGCGAGCGTGCAGTTAGCAGCGACACTGATCTCTTCTCAGCCTGTCTGAAACATTGCACGGCTACTTCAGTGTTTTCTCTCTGTGAATACATGATGAATCAATGTAAATGGTCTGCATTTATATATATAGCGCTTTTCTACTCATTTGAGTACTCGAAGCACTTTACACTTATATGCCTCACATCTACCTACCAGTGGCAGAGGCTGCTATACAGGCTTACCAACTGGCCACTGGGAGCTGTTGGGGGTTCAGTGTCTTGCTCAAGGACACTTCGACACTCTGCCAGGATGAGCCAGATTCGAACCAGGGACCTTCCAATCCCCAGTCGACTGCTCTATCTCCTGAGCCACTGTCGCCCCCAATGTCAAAAATTCTATATGAAAGATTATCAAAACCCAAGATTTCCAGTGGCTGTTCATAACTTCTGAGCTGCATACTTTACTGGAATCACTTTCCGTCATTTAAAACATGCAGGCATTTTTTTGCCCTGTATGCAGACAGACTTGACTTTTGCTGTATTTGTTCATTGTATAAGTCCATTAGCATTACTGTACTTTCCACATAAAACACAACGCTACTGGGACAGTCTTAGCTGATGTCATCATTTGAATAATTTTGGTACAAAATACAGAAAATGTAGTTTAAGCATATTGAGCTTTTACTTATTATTTATATTCATCAGCTTAAGGCAGACAGTAATGAATTGCCAGTGACTGTCTGGGCACAAAACAAAATTACGAGTAGGAACTGCTAAAAGTATCACGGGCTTGGTTGATTTCATGAAATAAAATGCATAAATTGGGAGGTGGTTTGTTAATATGTGGTGTTTCTGCCCTCCTGCCTTCTGCGTTTGGTCGAGTATGTATTGAAGAGGTAATGGATATTATTTATGGCACACGCATCTATTTCTGTCATAACTCTGCCTACACAGAAATGGCAGACCGCACATCATCAGAAACAGAAAGTTCATTACTCTGGGAACTGCAATGTCTTTTGCTATATGACCCAGCTCAGACAGAGGTCCCTGAGACTGCTGGTCTTCTGAATCCTTGTAAAACATTCACCATTCACTGAAAAGTTTTAGAGAGCTCATGAACCTCTGAGTGCAATTTCACCATCTTGGTTTTTGCTCTTCGTTCAGGAGGTGTTCTGTGTGGTGTGTGTAAGAGCTGGAAGGTGGAGATTCCACAGGAAGTCTCCGCAGTGAAGGGAAGCTGTGTGCTGGTCCCGTGCCAGACAAGCCTCCACGATCGGGTGGTCTGGTACCAGTACCACACCATCAAATGGCTGAAGGTCTACGATGGCCACGACCCGGGAGGTGTGGTGGACCAGTTCAAAGGTCGCACGTCAGTTGTGGGGAACGCCAGTGAGGGGAACTGCTCTCTGAGAATCAGCGCAGTCAGGCCAGCGGATGACTCCATCAGGCTGTATGTGTGGATCTACCCGGAACGAGACAACAAAAGGTTGCCTGGCCAAACTGTGACCATCAAGGTTGCAGGTGAGGACTCACCTCTGAGGACTCAGCTCTTTGAAATGTATGCAGTATGATTGCAGCGCGGGAACAGTCAGGAGGGTTGTGTTAGCAGATGTGAGTGCTCTGGAATGTATAAAGAAGCTAATTTTTTTTCTTGGCTTGAAAGTAATAAAAAAAAGTCTTAAAGCAACTGGAGGCCAATGGAGAGATAGCAGGATTAGTGTAGTATATGTTCCCTTGTTTCTCTTGGTCAGAGGCTTCATTGCTGAATTTGAACCATTTGAAGATATGAGAGAGATTGACAGATTAGACAGGTTTAAAGTGAGTTACAGTAATCTATCAAAAATGAAGTTAAAACTTTAATTACTTTCTCAGGGTCTCTAAAAAGACAACTCAACTGCTCAATTGGAAGTAGCGTGACAGAATATACATTTTTGTGTGTGCATCAAAATTCACACTCAGAATACACTAAAATTCCTGCAGGCAGGTTTCACATTTATGAATAGGGAGCCCAGATTAGAGCATATTTGCTCAGTGTTATGCTCCTGTCTGAGAATTAAAACTTCTGATTTATCCATTATTAGCCATTGAAAATTTTACGGAAAGCAAAAACAAATGACAATTAGACAGTCAGTTAACAGAATGGCTAACCGACTCAAGTCACTAGGATGCACTGACAGGTAAACTGGGTATTGTTTACATTTACATTCAGTCATTTAGCAAATGCTCTTATCCAGAGAAGTTAGGCCAAAAGCAGAGACAACACCACACCATTAATGTGATGATGATAGCAGTATTGTAGGCGTCATTACGTAGCATACAGCATTCTGCCATGTGCTCAAGAAAATGTTATGGTTATGTAAAAATGAAAATCGTAAAAACAGAAAATAAAACTGACCCCAAAACTGAACTCAACAGGCCATAAGAGTAGATGAGGAACAAAATCACTGAAATCTGTACGCCAGTGAGATAAAACCCATTTCATTGTTTTCTCAGTGATGCATTTCCAGGCTGTGAGGCCATCACCCTGTGTGTGGCAATACAGTATGTCACTGTACATCTGATATGGGCAGTTCCATTCTGCAACGCTCCATGCTTCTTTGGTATACTGTCTGTCGTTGTAAGGAGCTGAGGCAGTCCCCAGCATGGAGACAGAGAGCAGCACGATAACAGAAGGCTCCAATTTCTCGGTGGTGTGCAGTGTGGTCCACTCCTGCCCGGTTTCTCCACCCTCCCTCCTGTGGGCGGGGCTGCCTGAAAGCGCCGTCTCTGTGTCCCTGACGGAGGGGGAGCGTGTAGGTCTGTGGGTTTCCAGGGCAACGGTGAGCAGGAGGGTCTCACGCAGGGATCATGGCAGAGAGATTACCTGCATGGCTCAGCTCAGCGGGTTCGTCTCCAGACCCAGCTCAGCCATCCGGTTGAATGTTTTATGTGAGTCAGACAGATACACACCGCCCTGCAGCGATACACACACTGAAATAAATACCTCAGAAACTCATCACGCTTTACAGAAAGAACACGCTCCCGCAGGCTGTGTGACACTGCTCTGCCACCACTGTGTGACATCACCACAAATCACTTCTAAACACGTGGGTGGGACACACCGGCAGAGAGGTGACCATAAATAAAGTGACATCATCAAGTGTTATATGTTACATTTGAGGATAGAGTTTTACATAACATGCGTTTCCTTGAGAAAGCACTGCATTTGCCTGTTAATGTTTTATAATAATGTTACGACATTTTAATGAGGGAGTTATAGATGCTTTACGCAGTGGGGTCCAGCACACTGAATGATCTGCAGCGGTGGACAGTGGTGAATATTCTGTGTGGTTTCTAACAGTCTTTCATGTCTGCATGTAAGCGATATCTGGCTGCTTTGAAGTGGCTGCCTTTCCTGTTGCTAACAGATGCTCCTGCAGATGTCAATGTGACAGCTGAAAGCCGCACTGTGAGGGAGGGTGACAGGGTCACACTCGCGTGCTTTGGTGACAGCAATCCCCCACCCTACCTCTATCGGTGGCTCAAAGCCCAGGACGGTAAGAGTGTTGAGCTCAACTCAACTGGGGGCGAAGTCTCCGTGCCCAGCATCAGGCGAAACGCTTCCTTCTTCTGCACTGCCAGGAACATGGTGGGAGAGGGCCACTCCAGCTGGCTGGCTCTTGATGTCCAGTGTGAGTGCACATTTTTCACACTGTCTGCATTTCCTTCAGCTCAACAAGAAAGTTCTGCAGAGTATATGTGTGCCAGACTATATTATTTAAAGGTGTTTGATTTACTGTGTCATTTTAACTCATAACACACAGGTGTGGCATTTGTATGTGCCCACACCAGCAGAACAATGCGTCTCTTACATGCACACTGCCCCCCCCCCCCCCCCCCCCCCAGTTTCTCCCGTGGTCCTGTCAGACTCTTCCTGCTCTGTGAGGGACGGCCATTTGAGGTGTGTGTGCCGAGCAGAGGCCCATCCCAATGCCACCCTGCACTGGGAGGTCAACGGCAGCGACATCCCAGAATCCCTCACTTCCACCGTGGCGCAGGGAGAGGGCGTAGTGTCCGCTGTGCTGACAGGGCCAGTGAAAACGCAGCTCAGAGTGTCCTGCACCGCCAGAAACCCGCTGGGAAATGTCACCCAGCCACTGCCCGTGGACACCGCTGCAGGTTTGGAGAGCTTTCTGTGCTGGTCACTGCTCTATGTCGGGAGGTGGAGGGAACTGCAAGTACAGCTGTAAGGAAGGAGGACAGTGAGCTTGCAAAAGAGGAAGCAGAGGCCCCCTCCGAAAATCAGCCCATAGCTGTTTCCAGACAGAGGGTGGATGATGGCACTGACACATGAGTGTTAAGCACTTCTCTCTCTTCCTCTTTCTGTCAGGGTTGCAGCCGTGGGCGCAGGCTGTTGGGCCGTGTGTCTTTGCCCTCTTGTGTGCTGGAGGTGTATTTTTCTGCAGGAGGCTCTGCAGAAAGAGGTGAACTTGCCGAACAGGGTCAATGCCATGGCATTACAGGCTGCTGAAGTGTGTCACATTCAGTTCCAGTTCTAATCTCTCCCATTCCCCCACTCCCCCCATGCAGACTCATCCATCACTCAGACCAGCAGGGCCCCCCCATGCCAAACAGGTGCCACCTCTCCTCCCCTCCTATCCATCACTGCCATGCATTACTGCATCACTGCCGTCCATCACTGCCATGCATCACTGCCATGTATCACTGCCATGCATCTCTGCCATGCATCACTCACATCCATCTCTGCCATGAATCACCGCCATGCATCACTGCCATGCATCACTGCCATGCATCACTGCCATGCATCATATCTGCTGCTTTTCTCTGTTCTCCCCAGCAGCTCTGGAAGGAGAGTGATGACTGTGTGTGAGCCATACTTTTATGTCCAGTTTTTCAGATTCCTACTCCTCCAGTCCCCCGCCTCCCAGGAGACCCCCCCAGGCAAAGGGACCCCGGTACGTCGAGCCTCCCAGGTGAGACACACAGATGCCGATGAGTCTGACTGCTCCCATAAGTCACCAGCTCTTCCCAACAATGCGCATTTTGACTCGCTCGTCCAGGCGAGGAGGCAGGTGTGGGCGTGGCAGCACCAGCAGCAGGGGCGGGGCCGAGTCTAACGGGGACAGAAGCCCCAGGTACAACAGTGAGGAGGAGGAGTCAGACTATGAGGTCAGCCTCCAACCTATCCAGGCTTCCAGAGGCAACAAGCCAGCCAGCTGGGAGCACACTTCAGCGTTCCACAAAAAACAGGTACGGGCTCTCTGTGTCACCGGAGGCTCCTCCCCGGCGGCTGCTGTTAGGTACGGGCTCTCTGTGTCACCGAAGGCTCCTCCCCGGCAGCTGCATCATTACTGCTGGGACAGGTACACATGATCCACACATTGTAAAACTACACCTTTAAATTCCACCAGGACACACCTGGTCTTAAGCAGTTACAGCCACAAGAACAACTGATCCCTGGCACATATTAATGTGATTTGTGTGATTGTAGATTTTTGCAGTAATTGACCATGGAAGGTAAGACAAAGTCCACAGCGGTACTCTTAAGGTTCATGCCTGGCATTGACTGGTGAAGGAGAGCTGAATATTCATGCCATGCTGTGCCCTGCAGTGTGGTCAGGTGGCCCTTTTTACTGGTGTTTCACCAGTTGATTTCGTCATGCTCTTATCTGTGCATGAAACACACGATTTTTACTTCTGCAGTTTCACCCTGTCAGGTGTGGATTACCTTTATTAATATTACATTTGCTCATTATTAAAGACACAGAATAAAAACTCCCCAAGGGGTTTTCAGAAGTTGTTGCGGAGATGCCAGCAAGTCAGTCAGGCTATCAAGTAAATTGTTCTTGTTATAATGCACTTTTACATTATAAAAGCACTTTTACATTTTACTATGGAAATTGTCACAAAACATTGAAGGGAGAGTACTTTCCAGAGGGAATGAAAAATATTCTCTGAAGGTTGACTCCTGGGAATCAGCTCGTCGCTTCAGTCTGAGCCTGGAGGCAGTGTGGCGGGCAGGGGGTGGCATGGCGCCCCCAGGCAGGACATGAGGGGGACCCTCCACCCAGCAGAGAGACGGAGGGAGAGAGGGAGAGAGGGAGAGAGGGGGAGAGGGGGAGAGGGGAGAGAGGGGGAGAGGGAGAGAGGGGAGAGGGGAGAGGGAGAGAGGGGAGAGGGAGGGAGAGAGGGGAGAGGGGAGGGGGAGAGGGGAGAGAGGGGGAGAGGGAGAGAGGGGGAGAGAGAGAGAGGGAGAAAGGGAGAGAGGAAGAGGGAGAAGGAGGGAGAGAGGGGAGAGAAGGAGAGAAGGAGAGAGAGAGAGGGAGGGAGAGAGGGGAGAGAAGGAGAGAAGGAGAGAGGGAGAGGGAGAGGGAGAGGGAGGGAGAGAGGGTAGCAGTTAGAAAGGGATGACCAGGCAATTAGGGCGCAATATGTGATGGAGCAGTATGACATTAGGTAGCCTCACCCTCAGAAGGGGAGGGGAGGGGAGGGGAGCAGTATGGTTAGGACTCCTGGTCATAAAGACTATCTGTGTGTCACTGACGGAGAAATGAAAATAAATTCCATGTGTACAGCTGATGTCTCTGAAGCGGCAGCAGGTTTGTCTGGAAGAGCCTTAGGGCTGAACTCTGTTGGACACTGTGATTGACTTTTGGAAACTGGAAGCATTACATTTACATTTATTCATTTAGCAGATGCTTTTATCCAAAGTGACTTACATAGGTTACAGTTCTTTACAATGTCATCCATTTATCCAGCTGGATATTTACTGAGGCAATTGTGGGTTAAGTACCTTGCCCAAGGGTACAGCAGCAGTGGATCAGCGGGGATCGAACCAGCAACCTTTCAATTACAAGTCCTGCTCCTTGACCACTATGCTACACTGCCGCCTCATTAAGTTGCACAAACCTTGAATCTGTCAAACAGGGACAATCTAAACCCCCGAAAGGGGACCTCCCTTTAGACTAGCTGTGCATTCAAAGTCTATTCAAAATGATCTGGTGGTTTATTGTGATGAAGGCAGTACTCAGACGTTTGAGTGTAGAGAGAATCAGAAGACAGGAGTGTATCACTCAAATCCTTAATGAGAGCTGCCTCAGGACTCAGTTCAGCTCAGAGAGACAGTTAAGGAGAGGAAGCAAAGAGAAGAGTCAGGCTTTCTCTGGAGAATCAGGAGCCAGACACAGTGGGACACAGGGGACCCTGTGCCAGGTGGGTGGCAGAGGGAACACGATGGCCAGTGAATTTCCAGTCAGCAGAAGGACTTGACACATGAATGAAAGGCTAGTACGGCATGCACATGGAAAGGAAATGAAAGACAGTGAGAGAACTCCACACTGAAAAAAGAAAAAAAAATCCCTCTTTTTGCAAAAGTAGTCATTGTGATTAGACAAAGGAAAAGGGTGCCTCAACCCCTCTGCCACATCCTGGCACAGCCACCGGTGTGGTCTCGGGGTGACTGTCTCTGTGTGGTGACCTGAATGCTGGCTCTGCAGCTGCAGATTGTAACTCCACAGCAAGGTCACCACGGCAGTGCTGCAGACCGGGACGCACACCATCACAGCATGTTTCTCCTGCTCTTCCCCGCCACAGGACGAAGACACAGACACCATCTACCAAAACTGCTGAGACCCTGAACCTTCACATCACATCACAACCAGAAAGAGTGAAGCTTTCAGACAGTGGGACCAGCAGAATATGCTGCCTGTGAATATGTTACCTGTTAATATGTAATCCTGTGAATATGTAAACCTGTGTCACCTATGAAATCCTCTGTGCTTTGGTGTGGTGGGGCCTAGGGTCTGCAGTTTCCAGGAGGAAGTTCTTCTTTGCTGTGAAACTGTGTAGAAAGAGGGCAGGAGCCCTCCACCTATTTATAATACACCTGTATTCGGGAGCTGGTTTCAGAAGGTTACCCCAGCTGCGATAACTTCATATCTATTTCATTGACTTTTCACTGAATAAAGGCTTTCTGTGCACTCATCATTTTGGGTGGGACACTAGTCCAGGCAATTATTTTGCAGTTCTACAACCCTGCAAGAGCTGAACTTGCGGTGTTCTAAGCTCTGGCGGTAAAGAGGAAGGGAAAGAGAGAGGGAGGGAGAGAGCAGGAGCCAGGGCAAGTCAGTAATTTCACCTCTTGCTTCATGTCTCTATGTGAGTCTTTTAAAACATAAAGCATGGCATTAAGTGGCCATCGGATCCACCATGAAGCTGTGGTTATGCAAAAAACCTCTCAGATGTTTTGATTGAGTCCATGGATCTGTCTGGCTGTACTTGGAATCTGGTAACAGTAGTGTGAGTGGTCTCTGGATGCAAAACGTATTTCATGTGATGGGCGAATAGCGCCACCTTCTGGCAATGTTACAGACCCAACCTACACGAACTGCCAATCATTACCTCACAGGTGGAGCGTTCATCAACACAAATCTCTCTTTAAAACCAGCAATCGAAAGCTGGGAAAACTTTGTGCACGCTCGTGGGTCTTATTTCTGAGCTACCCCCAGTTCTAAACTCTGACCAATCAGTAAAAGCTGAGACCAAGCAGCTGTTGCAGGTGCTGCTGAAAGAGCATTCTTTACAGAGAAGGTTTATTTGGGGCCCCAAAATTCTATGTTTGATTGTGACTTATGACTCATCACAAGCATTTGTTTGTTGAATTTTACTTACAGTTTTTTACAATCATTTTCACATGTCTCAATACCATGTCCACTTTTTCAAAACACTTAACACATTCACCATATCAGTAGACTATGTGAACTAAACTGTGTATACTTTTGCATTACTTTGATACAAAATGCATTCAATTGCCACTTCTTCCGAAATTCATGAATACCTCTTTCAGTCAATGTTCACCACCAGCAAAATTCTGTACAACTACAGCAAATTTTGCAGACGTTTAGATACTCTGTTCAAAACAGTTAACTTTCAGTTCAAAACGAAGTTTAGATCACTGTAGATGGAAATATGTTACGTTTTGACAGACAAATGAAACTATATGCTTGAAATAAGACAGATTATTCTGATTTTAGCAGAAAGTTTATTCACTTTTTTTGTTTGTTACCACTTTTGTAAGTGGTCATATTTGCATTGAAATTTGCATTTATATAGGCAAAATACAGATGTAGTTGTTGCTGAAGAGATTTTTCCACTATTACTGCTGTATATGTAAGTTATGGGCTATCAGTGAGAGAAGGTGACCCAAGAATGCAACTACAACGACAACGCTGTTTCGCACAGAGAAACAGCTAGTATCATCGGAAAGGGTAAGTTCTGCTGTTTATTTTGATATGTGTTGTGAAGCGATTTGTGACTTATTCAACTGAGAAACCGGAGTGTGAAAATGGGTGAAGAAATTAGTAAAGATATTACTTTGCAGAAGTTTGATCTGTCTTCATAACGTAATTACTTCGGTATGTACAAATATGTGACTAGCATCATTACAAAACTCCGGTTTCGCTCTTTCTTGTGATATCTATGCAATGATAAGTTCATGAGTAATTCAAGCAAGAGTAATGGGTGTGGAGATGGACACAGGGCTGTATGCAGATTGTAACTATGAATAAATTTGATGTAAATTCAAAATTATTTTTCTCGCCAACATGACGTTTGTGTGCATGCTTGTGTGACTGTGTGTGTGTGCTTGTGTGAGAGTGTGTTTGCGTGTGCGTGTCTGTGTGTGTGTATGCTTGTGTGCGTGTGTTTGTGTGCATGCTTGTGTGAGTGTGTGTGTGTGTGTATGCTTGTGTGTGTGTTTGTGTGCATGCTTGTGTGAGAGTGTGTGTGTGTGTGTGTGTGTGTGTGTATGCTTGTGTGAGAGTGTGTGTGTGTGTGTGTCTGTGTGTGTGTATGCTTGTGTGAGTGTGTTTGTGTGCATGCTTGTGTGAGTGTGTGTGTGTGTGCTTGTGTGAGAGTGTGTGTGTGTGTGTGTATGCTTGTGTGAGTGTGTTTGTGTGCATGCTTGTGTGAGTGTGTGTGTGTGTGTGTGTGTGCGTGTGTGCGTATATGCTTGTGGCAGAGTGTGTGTGTGTGTGTGCCTGTGTGTGTGTATGCTTGTGTGAGTGTGTGTGGTTGTGCTGTGCTCAAACTGCAGGCTGTGTGAAGGCTGATATTTCCTCATGCAAACTGCTCTCATTTAAGGTCAGTGGCCACCTCCACACGGTTTACGATGCGTCTATTTGGCTGATTTGGTGATTTGGCTAGTGATATTTAGCCAAATAAGAGTCCCGAGATGTTCCTGGTCCCAGCGGTTCTTCCAATGAACATCAGATCCGCAAAGAAACCGCTGGACTGCAAGTGACACGGCAACAAGCCTCGAAAAATTCACTGTTTTCGCTGTCTGATCAGAGTCCTCTGAGTGAGCCACAGTCTGAGCGAGGAGCTGGAGCTGGAGCTACAGCGGGAGCGTCCGGCCCACTGAGAGGAGCTCTGCAGACAGACGCCAGCGACCGCCTCACCGCTGCTGCTCCACTGCTGCCCACATGGAGGCTTATCACGGGAACCTCACGCTCAGCCACGAAAACGTGAGTAACATCTGCACTCATCTGAGGGAAGCCCCAACATGCCCAAAGCTCGGGCTTCAGCAAACTGGCTGTCATGCCTTTCATATGGTTCTTTCCTCTCACATTCTTTTAGATCATTTTTTAATAGTTTCAGTTTTTATGTATAAAGATATAAAGATGCGAATAAAGATGGTGTACCCATGTCCCCACCAGAAAAAAAAACATAAACCTGAAAAAGAAAAATTGTCTCATACCTTTTTCTTGTAGGCCTAAATTGTAACTGACATTGCAGCAAATGTCATTCTTTCTCTGTCTTGTTGAAGAACGCTTATACGGCAAATCCATGTCTGGCCTTGACTGTGTGTTTTCTCAGCCTTGGCTTGGGTGTGGCAGGACTCCGGCAGCAGACAGGTGTAGGGGAAGAGTTTAACACACAAAACCTTAATATCCCTCCACACATTCATCTGCATAAATAAATTACTAAGTTTGCCCAGATTTGATTTTTTTCTTTGTTTTTATTTTTAAAAATGTGACTTTAAAGAGAATTTAAAGAATGAGTTCTTATGCTTTTAGCCTTTATACCAGGCTCAGCGCCAGGAGAAAATACATAGGGGTGTAACTGCAATCCACAGGGAGCACAAAAAGTCATAAATACTGTGACATCGGATATAAGGAGAAAACTGGGGGTGCACCGAGGTCCATCTGGGGGTACAATGCACCCCTAAGCACCCCCACAGCGCCGGGCCTGTGGCCTGCTTTGCGCAGCCGTATTTTGCTGATTATACATTAGACTCGTCTCTCCACGGCCCTTTCTCTCCACTTGACCTGCGGAGCTCACCGGCACCGGAGCGGAGACACGAGGACACCCTGCTGACATAAACAGCCCTGCCCTGTAGCATAAACGGCAGTTTACTCTGCTGCTGTGAGCTCTCTCTGATTGCATTTACCACCGAGACCTGTTTTAGTGTGCCAGTTACATGCATGGTCCTGTAACAGTGCTCCACTCATTGGAAAGGAGATGACAGGTTGGCTGATATGTGACGCTCCACTCCAAGATGGAAACTTCCATTGCCTCAAACGCTGATATACATACTGGGGTTATCAAACATTATAATTCACGCTTGGCAGCACCTTTCAAGGAACTATCATTCCATTGGATACCTGCTTTTTTTGTTGCCCTGCATGATGACAGACTGGTGGAGACATGAGTTACTACTGCACCAAGGAAATACATTTCCACCATACCATTTAGCTACATATTAGTATTAATATAATAATAATAATAATTACATATTAATTAGAGACAATTTTAAGACATTTTTAATGATTTCTGTAATGTCAGTTCTTTTAGAATACTATTGATTCTGTAGTCATTAATGATCCCAAAGCAAACAATGTTCTCATGAAAAATTGAGGTGTTTGTCTGGAAATGGCCGCCATGCATCTCTCAGCAGGTGCTACACATTGGAGGTGGTTGAAATGAGTCAGCTCACCCTTCACTGTGAAGTGCTACGAGATCCTTGAGGCAGGAATTAAACTTGCAATATTATTGTCATTCCTTTTATTGCTCAGTATGATACACTATATTTTGTTTTTTGCTTGATTTGTGGTAGATTCCCATGAGCTGGGAGCTGATACTGTCAGTCTACATCCTGACCTTCCTGATTGGTCTGCCCACCAACCTCCTATCACTCTGCGCCTTCAGCATCAAGATCCACAGGAAGGCCACGCCCACAGACATCCTGCTGCTCAACCTGACGGTGTCGGACCTCCTCTTCCTGCTGGTGCTGCCGCTGAAGATGCACGAGGCCGCCTCCCACATGCGCTGGCACCTGCCCTACTTCCTGTGCAGCGTCACCTCCTTCCTCTTCTTCTCCACCATCTACACCAGCTCCCTGCTGCTCATGGCGGTCAGCGTTGACCGCTACCTGGGCGTGGCCTTCCCCATCCGCTACAAACTCCTGCGCAAGCCCCTGTACGCTGTGGCCGGCAGCGCGGCCATCTGGATCGTCAGCTCCGCCCATCTGTGTTTCATTTACATCGTTGACCAGCAGAGGACAGGGAGCCCAGCCCACATCTGCTACGACAACTTCTCTCCAAAGCAGATGGCGATCGTACTTCCCATGCGTCTGGAGATCAGCATCGTCTTGTGTTTCATTCCTCTCCTGGTCTGCGCCTTCTGCTACCTGAACCTCATTCTCATACTCAGCAAGCTGTCCAACTTCGGCCGGGAGAAGAAGCTGAGGGCCACGGGCATGGCTGCAGGAACGCTGCTGGTGTTTGTGGTCTGTTTCCTGCCCTTCAATGTCACTCACATTGTGGGGTTTCTGCACAAGGAAAGCGACCAGTGGCGATCCTACACTCTGCTCCTGAGCAGCATCAACTCTGTCCTGGACCCCATCACCTTCTACTTCTCCTCCTCCGCCTTCCAAGTCAACATGAAGAACATCCTGACCAGAGGGGTGAGGAGCAGCTCCATGACCGCTCTGGTGACCCTGCAGCGTAATGCTACAGGCACGGAGGCCCGGCAGGGACAAACAAACCCGGCCCTCCAGTAAAGGGAGGTGCTCCGTTTTGCAAAGTGAGAGGAAAGCACAGTTACAGAGCTGCCCGCAGTGCTTCACCTGATCTTCTCCCACATGAGACTGGCTCCCGGCCTTACAGAAGTGAGACATTACAATCGCACATTGGAAACAAAGTTACATAATTCAAATCTGGATATGATGCCTTGCAATATGAGTGTTTAAATAGAAGGTGCACCCACTGCATGTAAGCATTCCCTTTCTACACGGATTTCTCTACTAACGAGACCCTTTGGATGTATTTGGAGAGGTCTGGGAACTGACTATGCCTCAGAAACATGAAGCATCAGAGCATGGCACACTAAATAAACCACCATGAAATACTTGTTGTGTTCATATCAAAATGGCAGCCTGAAATGAGTTGGATGAAGTATCTGTTCCCAAACGGCCCCTAAGATCTGAGCTGCAGTTATGCTGAGATCACTGTAGCGCTGCAATATAAGCTGAAGGTTGCTTCTTTTTTATTCTAATCAAAGCCAAGCTATAACTTGTATACTTATTTATTTATTGAAATAACAACAGCTAACACTTTCTATTGGTGTCTAGTCTTTGTATATTAAAAACTAAAAAAATATTGCAGAACATCTCCTTACAAAATATTTAAACAAGATCTATACATAATATATATTAAAATATATCAACATAAATATATTTATAAATACATACTTTTTAAGCAAGCATGTTGAATTAATTTTACATTTACACTGCATTTTTGTAAAACATAATCAGTCGACGGGACGCTTAGTAACGTGAGTGGAAACAGAATTATGCCACACTGTGATGTCTCTGGAAAATGCACAACATTAAAAACTGATGATATCACTTCATTTGTGCGTGAGGAATGGTTTATATTTCGATATACTCTGTGTAGGATCCATCGTTAAGTCAAACACAGCCAGCCTCCACACACTGGAGCACTTCTGTGTGCGACCAGAACACTGTGACCACAATGGAACTACAGTGTAGAAGAGCAACCAGATCCCTTCATTCTCCACTGTCTGGCGGTGAGAGGCCTAGCAATCTGAAGATTTTGTTTGGAGGAGTCTTCTGAGAAGTAGATTCACCCCTTTCACACAAAACACACTTTTTTATTTGGAATGCCCAATACTTTCATTCCACTTTGGAATGCCCAGTTGTCATAGAAATGGTGTTCATCACTACCCTAACAGTCCAGAGGATCGCAGACAAACACATTCTCTCCCCCAAAACAACAGACACCCACACCACAATTCCCAGGCTAAACCTGCCCAGGCATAAGTCCAAGACACACAGTCCACACATGGCTCTATACAGACAGACCTGCAGGCACCTGATTGGCCAGCAGAGGTCACTGATGTGTGGTGGGATTGACACACTGACCTCCCCACCCCATCCCCCAGTGGAAGGAAAACTGCAGTCTGGGGGTCACTGCCAGCTCACGATGTGGCCTGGGAGGAAGATGGACCACAGTGATCAGCTTGTGCCATGCCCACATGCTGTAGCCGGGTTATCTAAAGACCACCGTCACAGCTGAGAGTCAAGGAACCCCCCCCCCCCCCCCCCCGAAAAAAAAGAAATATCTGTTGATTACAGTATCATCTAATGAGATTCCAAAATACTGCAGACTAAACGGTAGTAATGCACTTCTCGTCCTTCTTGTACACCTTCAATGGGCTTTTCAAAAAACGTACGATACTTAAAACACTATACTAAGTTAAAATGCTTTGATGAAAGCGGATTTGTGCTGGACAGTGAATTCCAGGCTCCCATAAGGCTGTTCTTCAGTATGAATGCACAACAGCGAGGCTGTGACCACCAGCTTCAGTCACAGTCGTTTGCGTCACTGATATTCAAATCACACTCCGCATCAGTGCATCAGGGCGCCTGTGGTCCACGTGCCAAAGCTGCATATGAAATGTCTTCCTCTGACTCATCTCTGTGCTAGCTTAGCTTGTGGACCGCGGGGCGAAAAGAAGCAGCGGCTGACATCACGTGTCTTAGAGGAGGGCACGTGCTTGTCCATGCTCTCCTGGATTGACAGTGGGGGTTGTGCAATAGGACCGAACATCAATGATGACAGATTGGACATTCCAGAATTAGGGGAACTGGCCATTCCAAATTGGGGAGAAAATGGAAAAATGAAAAATAATGTAGCGACAGTCAGGAAAAACTGGCATCTTAGTTATCGGTGCAATTATACGACAGGAAAGCAGTCTGAACCTTCCTTTCATCCAGGAAATTTAACTGCATTTAAACAGGAAATAAATATGTTTACCCTTTCAAGAGATTTGTTATGCTGCTATATTATTACATTATTATATTGTTGTAGGATTTGTAATATACAGCATAAGAAAAAGTATTTTATCGTTATGTTCAGTTTTTCCTCAATAGTACTTCCTTTTTTGTGTGACTGTCTCCTAAATTAGAGGCTTCCCTGAGCACTTTTTGGAATTTTCCTCATCCTAGATGCGCTCCCATTACACATTTCTTTGTATAGGCCTAATATTAAGAGTTTCATTTCAGGATTGATTTTGTAATAGGGTGTTTTTTTTTCAATTGATAAGATGTCAAAAATATTTCTAGAGGAACCGACGCTGTTTTTCTTGTACCAAATGGAGTAAAAACTGAGTGGGACAACTCTGGGCAGCGTTTGGCGTGACACGCTGGCAGGCTTGCTGGGGTATCAGCTAGCTGTGTAGCAACTCGAGGTACCTATATTTGTCAGTTCAGCTCTGCGACTGTGTTCTAGGAACTGAAAGGTCATTTTGACATGGTGGTCACACAGGTACTTTGTTTGAGCGAAATCTTAGGGCCCTAAGCAGAATTTGATTTGGGGGCCCCCCCACCGCCTCGGCGCCACCAATACTATTGACTATTGTCATTGCTTATTGCGTTTTTGTATGATTACCATTGACATAACATAATATATCACAAAAAAAACATTTCAAGCTCTCTTGTGGGACACTTCCAGCGCTCTTGGGGGCCCTCTGGTGGCCACGGGGGCCCTAAGCAGGCGCTTCGTTCGCTTTTGCGTCAGGTTGGCCCGGTTTATCCCTTCAAAATAGAGTCGCCAGAATAAGTTTATAATGGTGGGACACCGAATGTGGTAAAAGTCTGGTTCTGCAGATATATTCTCACTTAGTTATTAGCAACGAAATCAAAAGTGAAAATAATCGGGAAAACCCTTTCCATCAATGGCAGATTTATTTCAGAAAGATGGAGTTGAAAACTCGAGCAGAATAAATCTTTACGGCATACATTTCCCCCCTGAACATATCATTGTGTGCAACGATACGCTACTATCTCACAGCTCTGGATGTAATGTTAAGAAGAGACAGAGGCGTCTCTTGGGCCGGAGGGACACGCCTGCACCATGACGCTGACTCCAACACACCCGCATGCTTTTGCATTTTAGTGAATGATCAACATGCATTTCCATTTAACATGGCACAAAGCTGCACAAACTCCACCGACCGAAAACCTGCTGCAGCACCACAACAGGTGCGAGAGGCAGGAATCCCTGTGCGAGCGAAAAGGCTGCGAAGGCGAAAGTCTGCAAAACATTGTGATTTCAGAAACCTTCTGTAGGTGAGTTCTGCCCACGGTTGTCACTTCAGGGTTGGTACCTTGAGATCTGAAATATTGCTAATCATAACTGAACGTCTGATGACTTTCCATGGCAATGCTAATCATACTGAGAATAGTTCAAAAGGAGAACCCCTGAAAAACCTGAGAGAAAAATCAAAATTTATTTATTTATCTATTTATTTTTGTTTACGGAACCTATTATTGTTATTGTATTGTATTGTGTATGAAATCATGACATTGTCAAAATTCATTTTCATTTTTTACCAACTTGCTCCAAATGTAAGATATTTTTTTCATATTTTATATATTGAGCTTAAACACCAATTGATTTTCTATTGTATCAACAAATCACTAATTCAGTCAATGTAATACACATAAAACGGAAATTAGTGCAAACACAGCAGGATACATATTAAGATGAACCATAAGCCCGGTAAAAACCAGTATAAAATAAACACTAACACTCCTTGAAGCAGTATTTATAAAACTTTACATTAAATACCTTAATAATGTTTGTGAAGAGACCTGCCGTGATGTGCTATGATAGTGCCACTGTTAGTGTGGAAATGATTTCCTCATTTGAAAGTGCATATAAAAGCCAAGACAGAGCGGAGCCGCCTCCAGGCAGGACGTGTTTTGCATCATGTGGGAGACTGCACTATCCAGTGCTCTACAGCAGTACTGTAATTTACATGCTGGCAGCTACAGCATTATTACCATTCATGATAACACGCTGCTAATATAATGTACTACTAATATACTACTAATTATCCTTTTTGCTTCTTATCAGTCTCAGCATGCTGAGCTGGGAGCTGATACTGTCAGTCTACATCCTGACCTTCCTGATTGGTCTGCCCACCAACCTCCTATCACTCTGCGCCTTCAGCATCAAGATCCACAGGAAGGCCACGCCCACAGACATCCTGCTGCTCAACCTGACGGTGTCGGACCTCCTCTTCCTGCTGGTGCTGCCGCTGAAGATGCACGAGGCCGCCTCCCACATGCGCTGGCACCTGCCCTACTTCCTGTGCAGCGTCACCTCCTTCCTCTTCTTCTCCACCATCTACACCAGCTCCCTGCTGCTCATGGCGGTCAGCGTTGACCGCTACCTGGGCGTGGCCTTCCCCATCCGCTACAAACTCCTGCGCAAGCCCCTGTACGCTGTGGCTGGCAGCGCGGTCATCTGGATCGTCAGCTCCGCCAACTGCAGCGTTGTATTTGTCATAGAGCACCTGCTCTCGGAGAACACCACCCTGAACACTGAGATCTGCTATGAGGACTTCACCTCCAGGCAGCTGGAGATCCTGCTGCCTGTCCGGCTGTCATTCTTCTTTGTCCTCTGCCTCTTTCCTCTCCTCACCTGCACCTTCTGCTACCTGAGCTGCATTTACATCCTGTACACCCGCCCCCGAATATCCCGCCAGAAGAAGCAGAAGGCCATCGGCATGGCTATCGGCACACTCCTGGTGTTCGTGGTTTGCTTTCTGCCTTACAACCTCACCCATGTGGTAGGTTACCTGCAGGGGACCAGCCCCACGTGGAGGTACTACACCCTGCTCTTCAGCACCTTCAACACCTGCCTGGATCCCATCATCTTCTTCTTCTCATCCAGCAGCTTCCAGCTCACCATCAAGGACTCCATTTTCAAGATCCTGGGGAGGAGGGGGGCAGCAGCAGTAAGAGGAAGCTGCTGGAAAACATTCAGACCAGAGTCAGACTGATAAGTTTTTTTTTTTTTTTTTCACGAAACAGGCTCATCAGCTTGCTGTGTAGTTTTTGATCTTCTAATTAAAATTTTATTTTCCTTCAACTACCTATAGCATATAATAAATCCTTTTGGTGCAGCATTATTTTATGTTATATGCTTTAAGTCTGAAGCACACATAAATATAAATAAGATGTGTATATGGGGCATTCTGTTGAAATGGTTCAAACTGAAAATTTAAAATTGAAAAAAAAAAAGATTCTCTAATCAGAAAATAAAACATTTAAACTTTTGCAAATGTTTTGGTAAGTTAATTTCACACACGACTTATTAATACCACTCAACAAATGCATTTTGAATCTATTACCTTATGCAATATTAGCATTTATACAGCATTTACTAATAAAATTCATTGTCACATCAAGCACTTGAATAGAATTTTTTCTATACCGTAGTATCAATTATCCTACGGTAGCAAAAGGATTCTTTTCATACTGCATATAAAAAGCTGTTTGTAATTGAAATGATCTGAGCTTTATGTATAAACATTACAACACTTTTTTCTGTGAGTTCATTCCTGGCAAACTAAAAGTTTCCACTGACACTTTGCGGATTATTCAGTGAGACAAATGTAAATATAGGATTTTGCTTCTGTTTGATAGTAGCTAATGCAGGTAACTTTCTAGCTATCTTGACATTCATTGGAGTTAGTTAGCCAACATGAGAGTTAAGTTTACAACACGCTAATTAGCTAGGCAACACAGCTCTTAATGGTTTTTGATTAGATGACTTATCTTTCATTTTGCTACAAATCTTTTTTTGTTGTTTTAAATTAAGTCAGCAATACAGTTCACAACCTACCTGTTTAGCTTTCTGTGAAACTATGGCTAATGTTAAGTATTTAACATATAAATATTTAACAAATATCCAAGTAACACTCACATAGCATGCTAATAACAGAACGTGTCCTTGACTGAGTCATGATTTTCACCCTGCTGCCATGGACCACACCCCTTCAGCTGCCTGGCCAATGGGGGGAAATCTTTTGAGTGATGGGCGCTTCACCCAGGAAATGAGCAGACTGGCGTGTAACTGATGCACACACCCTTATGAAGATGTGAGCATTATGGGAAAATCGAGTGAAAAGGAATGTCAGGTCTGCCTTTCTCAGATAGCCATCAGCATGGGGGTATATATACATTTTAGACATGTGTCAAATGTGGACAGTGATTAGGGTTAAGGTTAGGGTTAGAGAGAGGGAGGAATGTGACCAGAAGAGAAGTGTGGGGTGTGGGGTGAGGGAAGGTGAGGGAAGGTGAGGGAAGGTGAGGGAAGATGAGGGAAGATGAGGGAAGGTGAGGGAAGGTGAGGGAAGGTGAGGGAAGGTGAGGGAAGATGAGGGAAGGTGAGGGAAGGTGAGGGAAGGTGAGGGAAGATGAGGGAAGAGCAATAGTAACGTAATGACAACAGTAAGTGTAAAGTGATGGTAATAGTAGTGTGATGGCAATTGTAATGCAGTGGTAATGGTAATGCAATGGTAATTGTAATGCGACGGTAATGGGTATGTTATGGTAATTGCAATGCGATGGTAATGGTATGAAAGCAAGAGAAATAAAAGAAAGTCACTGTTTGGGGGAGTCTTGGCTTCTGCTCTCGCAGTCGTTTTATTTTCAGTATCAACCTGCAGTCATTCTGTAATGTCACGTTTCATTAAATCGTGTTTACCTGTGCCAGCTAGCAGTGCTTCAGTCTCACTCACCACTACCATTCATACAACAGCGTTTGTTTCCTCTGGGTCCTTCAGGAACAGCAGCTCGGGCAGAGCCCAAGCTTCAGCACAGTTTAGCCATACACATTCATGACAGCACTGCTTATTCCAAAGGAAGGCAGCTACCTGTGTGCTGAAAACCACCAGAATATGCATATGATGCGATGACGTACTAATGATAAAATCAATCGCGATAACTGAGGCATGTGAACATGTAGATCATTAGTGCTGATAAGGTTGAGGTCATGTGTCCTAACTGGTCCTACTTATCCACGCTATGAACTCGATCCATTCAATAAGGAACTTTTTTTAAAAATTCTACGTGGCACTGCTGTAACAGCATGTGTTTCTCTGTCATTGCGGATGTGGATACATGAGTATTATTATGTAGAATCAGGCTGAACAATTCTAATATTCCTCTCTTTTCACTCGTCCGGTGTGTTTGTTCTCTTCTTAAAGATGCTACTTCTGTGAGAAGCTTGGCTTGGGCTCGGCCTTGCTCTGCCAGCCCTCCGCGCTCGGCTTCTCCTCTGCTGCTCCGCCTTCCACTCTGCTGCGTGCTTAGCGAGGGCCTGCCATTCTCCTGCACTCATGCATCCTGTAGGCACACATGTAAAATATACCTGCAAGGCAGACATCCCAAGTTAGAATTTATTTCTATTTATATCTACATAATTTCTTATATTTATATTTAATTTTCAAGGCAATGGCCTTTTTTAAAAGTGAAATTAAAATGAATAAACCTTGTGTTTTCGGATTTATTTTTAAATACAGCACACTCATATATGTTTGCCACTGAGTGATCCATTGAGGAGAATTTCATAGAGTATATACGAATAAAAATATATTCAGCAGCCAGTATACACGCACCAATGTGGTCATTCAACGGCTGAAAATAAAATACAGAAATGTTTAATTTGCTAAGCATTTTCCCACATACAAAGTTTCTGAAAAATTTATAATTAACATCAAATACCTTTTAAAAATACCAATTAAACAAATACCTGGCTCACACTGGCAATCCAGTTTGTCTAAAAAATTGGTCTTATGGCGGAAATATTGAAATATTTATGAATGTGTTCACAATTTCAGTGTTACCATTTATTTTATTGGCGTAATTTCTGAATGTGTAGCCTAAATTACATTTGCTCACTGCTATGCTTGCATTAACCCTTTGCACGCTGTACCAGCTGGTTAAGGTGAAGTTGTTGTGTTTTTAGGGCTCACCTGCAAAGAAGGTCATGAGCAGAGCCACCCAGCCCAGGATGTAAGACCAGGAGAAGCGCCAGTCCCCAAAGCGCTTACCCAGGAAGTTCACCGTCACCCCGGTGTAGATGGCCATGGCCAGCAGTACAAAGAGCGCTGGGAAAACCGGGGAGAGCAGAGGGGTGAGCCTCACCAAAACACAGACACGCAGAGAGCGCCCTCTGTGTATGTGTGTGCGTGTGCGTGTGCGTGCGTGTGTGAGAGTGTGTGTGTGTGTGTGTGTGCGTGTGTGTGTGAGAGTGTGTGTGTGTGAGAGAGTGTGTGAGTGTGTGTGTGTGTGTGTGTGTGTGTGTGTGTGTGTGTGTGTGTGTGTGTGTGTGTGTATGTGTGTGTGTCTGTGTGTGTGTGTGCGTGTGTGTGTGCGTGTGTGTGTGTGTGTGTGCGTGTGTGTGTGTGTGTGTGTGTGCGTGTGTGTGTGTGTGTGTGTGCGTGTGTGTGTGTGTGTGTGTGTGTGTGTGTGTGTGCGTGTGTGTGTGCGTGTGCGCGTGACTCACTGGAGATGAAGAACATGATGCCGGCGGCGAAGGAGCGGTTGAACCTCTCGAAAGCAGAGAAGTGAGCGAATGAGAGGATCCCGGCGATGATGCCGGAGAAGCAGGACATGGCCGATAGGATCATGAAGGCGCGAGTGGCGTTCCAGTAAGCTGAGAAACAGGAGGCCGGACGAGATACTGAGCAAACTGCCACTGTACAGCGGTGTGGTAATCCATTTAGAATGCATGTTCACTGATGAATATGGTTATGAGTGAATCATTCATTCATTGGTCATCACTAGACTGTTATGCTTCTATACTACGATTTCCCTTTGGTGAAGATATACTTTGACGGCACATAGAGGTCATAGTGAACAGAAACAGACATCTAAAGCTGCGTCATTGTCAGTCAGGGAATTTGCCACGATGGAGGCCCATAGTGGTTGTTTTTCCTCTTTAACCAAGGAAGTACAGTGCATCAGTCAATCACTAATTTCTCTGTGCATTTTAGATTCACACACTGATGAAGGCTTAGGCCGAAATATCTGTGGTTTTAATTCTCTCGTACTTTAAGGAAAAAAATACTAATATAATAATAAAAATAATAAACATACTAATACTAAATACTAATTTTTACAGTTAAGCTTTTGTGTGAACCCTTTTTACAACAATGGATCTTACATTCCCAACATTTAAATATTTCATACTAAAATTCATCTAAATGTGAATCCACTTGTAATGTTCAACATCAGGCAGAATCCTGAACTTTTGTGCTCTATAGTATGTTTTCCTTTGACAAGGAAGACTGTTCCACCGAGCCCCATGCATTGCAATATTGTTTTCAGCCTGTTGGGTGTGTTCTGTTCCAAAGTGAAACTGAGCCCCAAGTCACCCACTTTTGTAGAGTTAGATTCCACAGACTCAGCTGAAAAATTCTGGACCATGAAGTAATTGCACATTTATGTGCAATTCTCCTCAGTGTGTTATTTAACACAGTGGTGAATGTGTGATCCTGCAGTGTCTCACTGCATCCACAGTGATGTGTTCTTCAGAAAAGCACATCGTTACAGAATCTCACTATGCATGATTTCCTTTGAACTGAAGAGGCCAATGGTCAAGCGCTGTAGCACTTGAATTCAAATACAGAGTTTATCCAGTTTTTTTTTATTTCAGGCCACTTCTACATTATTAAAACCTAATGCAATGAAATAATTAAATTAACAGTAAAGTTTCTCCAGTCTTGAAGAGATGAAGTCTAGCCTCCTCATAGTGACACACACTTTCCATGAGGTACACTGTGCTGCTGCATTTAGCAATTGTGAAATATTGTGAAATATCAGCCACAAATGGTGCCTGTGAAGTATAACAGTAATGATGGTGTGATCATGATGTTAATAACTGCAATTGTGACAGTTCCGCCGTTCACACCATGACATGTAATGATGAAAACAGGCTGTCTGGCCCAGCTGCTGAGGGCTTGTCATTCTGCCTGTGATGGACTACATCAAGGCTGCTCTTGTACAGTCCTGGGGTATCTGCATCCTCGTGGTCTGTCCCAACGCTGCAATAACTCGCAGTGTGGAGAAGGCCCCGGGCTCAGGCCTGGCCGAGGCGGGTCTGCCACTCACCGATGCTGTCTGTCTGCAGGTAGCACTTTCCTGACATGCAGTACCTCCACAGGCCCTGGTGCGCGAAGCTGCCGGACAGACGGTATTGCATCCAGTAGTCTGTGGCACAGGAAACCACCAGCAGAATGTTCCCCACGATCGCACAGAACAGACCACCTCCCATAAAGCTGTACATCCTGAAACACACAGAGAGCTGCTGAACACCACTACCGAACACACACTGATCAACATTACACATCATAACACACACACACACAGAGAGCTGCTCAACACCACACACTGATCAACATCACACATCACAACACACACACACACACACACACACAGCTGCTCAACACCACTACCGAACACACACTGATCAACATCACACATCATAACACACACACACACACAGAGCTGCTCAACACCACTACCGAACACACACTGATCAACATCACACATCACAACACACACACACACACACACACACAGAGCTGCTCAACACCACTACCGAACACACACTGATCAACATTACACATCACAACACACACACACACACTGTTTAGCACCACTACTGAACATATACACTACTGTACACACGCTGATCAAAATGATATTTCAGTAACATGATATTTCAGTAAATGATATTTCAGTTGAACAGTGTGTATGTTGTAATGTATAATGTTGTTCAGTTCATCAGTAAATGTTCAGTAGCGTGTTCATCAGGAGTGTGATCAGTAGTATGTGATGTACACCACACGCTACTGAACACGTACTGATGAACACACTACTGAACATTTACTGATGAACTGATGACCACATGGAAAACCACACACTACTCAACATGCACACTGCTAAACTGATGAACAACACAAGTCCCACACAACTGAAAGCACACTGCTAGATACCACACACTACCGAAATATACACTCTACACTCTACGCTGCCGAGCACCACACAGCCCTGAACACACACTGCTGAACACACAGCACTGAACACACACTGCAGAACACACACTGCAGAACACACACTGCCGAACACACACAGCCCTGAACACACACTGCCGAACACACACAGCCCTGAACACACACTGCCGAACACACACTGCTGAACACACACTGCCGAACACACAGACACGGGGCAGGCATGGACTCGGCTCAGGCAGTGGAGGGGGCTCTGCCTTCACAGCCATCAGTATGACCTCAGCAATAATGTTGATATAAACACACACGGCTTCAGTTAAAAGGACTCCTCACTGCATTTAATCAGCAATCTGATTGGTTCATTAATTGGCAGTTAGAGGTTACACAGCCCCCTGTGCCATGCGTATACCCCAGACAGCAAACCTCACAGTCCAAACTACACTGCCCTTCCACGGATACTACAGCTTCACAATGCCTCACACTCAGATAATAACACCCTTCATTCAAATGCAAAATAACCACTGTTTTCAAATAGCGTACCCTGTTTACACACATGACTCAGCATGTTATCTCAGCTGGTGCCAGTGTGCATCTCAAGAAGTACATATGCAAAGCAGTGAGTTTTCCCATCACTCAGTTACCATCACACCACACTGTGGTACCTGAATACACACACATCCTACCAACATTAAAATTAGCCCAGGTGTTTACGGTCAGTGCATCACGTCATTGCAGCGGGGCAAAGGGGCAGTAGAGTAGAGACTGTATTATTCTTAATTTCAACAGCGTATCAACTGTCTTCAAGAAAACGTAAGGCCACATTGATGCTGTAGATGTCAATGTAACACTGAACTCAACACGCTAGATAGATCGAAGTTTTTATCTGATCGAAGATGTTTATATCAGAATCAGAATCAGAATCAGAATAGACTTTATTGTCATTGCACGGTGGGGGTACAACGAAATTGTGTGAATATTGATGGTAGACTGGTATTTATGTGTGTATAAATTACTCATAACAGACTTCTCCATCATGTGAATCACAAAACAGTCAACATCATGCATGTAACGTGTTAATTTTGCATAGT